>NC_058098.1:130155681-130458712 GCF_020171115.1 Neogale vison
CTCTTTTCTTGTCACATCCTCTTCCCCTCATTCCTTATCTCCTGAAAGCATTCTAATCCCCATTCAGGCTCTGTTTCCGGTACCAGTCTTAAGTCAAGCCCATACTTGCTATGCTGGGCATAATGGGAGATGCTTTGTGTGCATTATCTCACATAATCTGCAGTTAAACCTGTGAGGTAATATTCCCATTAACCTTTATCATTAAGCTGAGGAAACTAAATCTCAGAGTAGTTAAGTAACTTTCTCAAAGTTGCACAGCTCATCTTCAAGTCTGAGTCCATTTCCAAAGCCCCTGCTGTCACACTTGTTCATTCCTGCTTCTGTGGTAGTAAACCTATTACTGGAAATTGGCCTTGATAAGGCAGATGAGGAGATTTAGAGAAGAAATGACTCTTGAGAGGCTCCAGAGAGGCAAGATTAAGGTCTTTAAACTTCCCATGTGCTATCAGTTGAGAGAACATCTGATTTAGGTGAACTCCTTTAAGATGAATCCTTTAAAGTGCCCCAACCAACAATGTAGAATAAACACTAGAAAATTTCTACAGCTAGAGGGAAGAAAAACAAAATGGCCCTTGAGGTCCCATCCAACTTCAATAGCTTAAAGATCATGAGAAGTATTCTATGACTATGTCCATATTGCTTTTGCCCATATGGATCAGTATGATAACCTCAAGCCTGAGTAACCTCAGAACCACTGTCCCAAAACTAGACCAACACTTACAAATAAAAACCCCGAGTGCTCTGTTCTAGATGGAGATCATAGTAAACATAGAAAGAGCGATGCTGACTTCACCCCAAGTGCAATGCATACTAAGTCCCAGTTCCAACTTGGAGGGTCACCACACAGATCCTTCCTCATTTAGGGAGTGGTTCAGCAGAATAAATGCTAATAATAATGGTGTTATTGATAAGAGTTCTTGCTATTGTGCCAGATATTGTTCCAAACAGTTTACAAAACAAAGCCATTTAATTCTCACAAACGTTAGATAAGTAGATGCTATTGTTATATCCACTGATGAAGAAAATGAGGTACATATATGCTAAGTAATGTTTGGTCTTTTAAGAAGGTAGGGTTTTCCAGAGGTTATATGTTGTGTGCTATGACAACAGATTGAATGCAGAAGCAGATATGGGAATCAACCTTCTATTAACTAAACATTAAAGACGTTTGTTTATTCTCATTAACCACTTTTATAAAAAGTATAATTATCTTCATAAAAATATGTTATTTGTGTCAAAATATGAGTTTAGTATTATTTTAAAATAAACTAATAAATAAGGACTGAAAATTATTTTGTTTTAGTTTCCAATATAAAAATATTGATAGATAAGATGTACATTAAATTTTGAAGTCCTGTGTATACCTGAAACTAATATGATACATCAGTTATACTTTAATTTAAAAAATGATGCCCTGTATAATTTCCAAGTGTATAAAGGCATTATGAAACCTAAAAGTTTGAAAACTCTTAATTGATTATTCTTTAATCTAAAATACTCCCACCCTCCTATCTTAACAAAATAATTTGATGAATAAAAGCTGTGCTGTGTTCACTGGTGCCTGATCAAATGTAACCACCCTTTGTCCTGATTATTATTTACTTTACTTGTCACTGATCCTTCAGGAAGAATATTTCCTTTTTCCTCTGGAGATGTTGTCCTCTCTAAATAACTTAATACTTATCAGAGATATTGAGAGAAGTTGGTACTTATATATTGAGAATGCTTCTCCCCCAACCTCCACTGTTTTGGAACTACAGGGAGGGTGGAAATGGGAATGAGAGAGCAGGGGAAGCTGGAGAATGAGTCAATGGGATACATAGGAGAGAGGACGACCTCTCCTGCAGGTGCAGGTGTGACCTTGGTGACTGTGGAAGGGCAGGAAGCCGAGAAAGTTGGACATTGTTCTCTTGAGTGGCCCTGCTCTCCCTTACCTGTCTCAGAGTTGGTTGTGGGGGAAAATTGCTGTCAGTATACCACAATATCTTCTCTTTTGGGGTAACTAAGATTTAGGTGAACCTCAACTCAAAGTAATAATTGAGAGAAAATGGGGAATCATTTGGGGGAAACAAAAACTCTTAAAAATAGAGAAACAAATTGATCCAATGATTAATAGAAAAGTTATTGCTTTATTTTCTATAGCTGAACATTTTTTTAAAGTATTTCTGTTGAGATGAATGCCTAAAGCTGATTGCTGTTTTTTGGGGGAAGAATACCCACTTCAGCAGTTGAATACTTACAAGTGTAGTTAAATGATTAAATGTGGAATCATGTGGTTCATGTTTTCCAGGGTTATGTTTACCATGGTATCTGCAACAGCTAGGGTAATTCCTGGAACATGCAGGTACTCAGAAAATACTTGTTGAATGGAAAAAAAAAAAAAAGGAAAGAGAAGAAAAAGTAAAGAAAAAAGGAGGAAAAGGAGGGAAGGAAGGGAAAGAGGGGTTTCTTCTTTCTGACTGATGAACTTTAGATGCTAGTCCATGAAAATGTATTTGGCATAACTGGAGGTAGGAAAAATCTATTTTTCCCACTAAAATTTTAAGACATAAGTTATTTACCTTAAGGAAAGAAATGTGTTTATGGAATGGCAAAGTGTTTCTAAGAAAAATGATTGTGTGTGCAAAGGTGTGCACCCATTCTGTTGAGTAAGGGACATCAGATATTTACTATGGCAAATTCAGAAATATGGAATTCTCTGACTGTCCCTCTTAGACTGGTAGATGCTTCCTTCTGTCACTCCTGGACATAATGGAGCTAACTTCGGCCTGCTCCTTAATAGCAGGAGTTGAAAGAAATTGTGTGGATATAGAAAAAAAAAACAAAAAAAAAAACACCCAGGGCCACCTTTAAATGCATTTTTCCAAGGCATATCAAAAAATCCTTGGAATTTGTTGTGAAAATTTGACCACATCCTAGTTAGCATGAGGTTAAAATTAAGAGTAACATGTGTTTTAGGGATCTCAATTTGCAAAATATTAATAGAGTTCACGGGCAGTTAAGTGCAATAAAGGGAGGAAATGAAGTTTATAGAGCAAGACCCTGGGGATTATTGCCTTCCCTACCCCTGAGCACATTCATATCCTAGAACTTGACATGAGGTAAAAGAGGCCATAAAGGGAACATGGGAGGAAATCTCAAGGTTACTGTAATGGATCTCCTTCTCTTCCCTCCTGGGAGGGCTTACAGTGCCTTAGAGGCAGCTTCACCCAGCACTGGCCTCTTCTTCCTTACAATTCAGTCAGAGTTGCAAAAACAGGGATCTTTAGCAAGGTTCATAGCTGCCAGAACATCAGGAGACAGCCCTGAACCATCTCATAATTTCTCTGAAAACATGGTCTTTGTTGGGTTGGATCTCCAGTTGAACTACTTAGGCAAGAGAAAGTCATGGAAGACATCCTGGATTGAAAGTCAGGAGATAAAGATTTTTTTTTTTTCCTTTGCTATTAGTTCCCCAGTGACATCGAAGATCTTGAAGAAATCACTTCTCCTTTCTGGACCTCTGCTTGCTCACCATTACAGAGAAATGGTGGGGTTAGATAGATGTCTATAAGGGGCTCTTCCTGGTCTTTAATCTGTGGTTTAATGTGAATCTGACCTAGTCTATTGGGTTTCTAGGAAACTATATTAAATAATGCTTACTTAATACATGATTCAGATATTAAGGCCATTGAGTCACTGTAAGCTAAAGTAATCCTGACAGGGAAAAAGGTAAGTTTTAGTTCAAAGCCTTGAGGAGTAGAAAAACTGGAGGGCATTTCAGGCAAAGAGAAAGCTCTGATTAAAGGCCTGAACTGTGGAATATAGACCCTAATTTGAGAGTCAGTGAGGAGAGTGAAATCACTGGAGCAGGTTGGTAGAAACACAAGAGGAAAACCACCATGGCTTTCCCAGAACTTGATTTGGGAAGGGAGGGGTCTTCTGGGGCTGTCTCTGAAGTCACTTCCAGGGACACACATCAATATAGTGTATGGAAGCCTTTTTGGACTCAAAATTGTCAAAATCTGTGGCTGGTCTAAACCCTTTCTGGTGAGATACCTACTGGTCTTGCCTGTCTATCTAGAACACTGTAGCTGAG
Source organism: Neogale vison (assembly GCF_020171115.1). Lineage (NCBI taxonomy): Eukaryota > Metazoa > Chordata > Mammalia > Carnivora > Mustelidae > Neogale > Neogale vison. The sequence continues at coordinate 130,159,760 of NC_058098.1, forward strand.
ATTTGACCCACTCATTCCAGTTGGCAGATATCCTCACATAAGTTCCTTTTCACACTCAGTCCTTCATACGCCTATATTTTTCTCACCTTCTGCTTGCAGAATGAGGTCATTCTTCCTTTGGGAGAGCCTCATGGAAAGGATCTCAGAGTGATGAACTTTCAGAGTGCTCATGTAGGAAATCTTCCATGCCCTGGCTTGCTTCCCTCTTTAGATTCTTAGGGTTTAGTCCTCTGAACTCTGGGGGGCTTAAGAATACTGAGGACCCAAACCAGTCCTGTTCATGATAGAGGTTATTAGGAACCTTCAACCACTTCAATCCTTGAGTCAGTGGAGCTTAGAAATATCATGCAACTTTGTTGGGATCCATTGACTGGTTTGATGGCCAGGCACTCTCATTAGTTTCTAATCACTTTGGTCACAACAAGGTCTGAGGTTTGGTGCTCCTGAGATCATGGGTGCTATCCTACTGATATATCTGCCCTCTCTGTAGTTGTCCATAGGACTGAAGTCTGCCCTTACGTGTTTATTAGTCAGGAACCTCCATTTTGTTCAGTGTCCCAGGCCCCTCCACAGAACCACAGCTTTGTGAAGAATTTGGCCCATTTATCTGAGGTATTGATATCCTGCCTTATGATAATCAGAGCCTGGATTCTTTACCTGACTAGTTGGTGCTATAGCAGAGATCATCTTCTGAGCTCTGAGCAAGGCTGCTGACCTCATACACCCAATTGCTTAGGTCCACTTGTGTGGCATGCTCCCATCTCCTGCACATTCATCATACAATTTGCTTACACTAGATTTCTGGTCTTGATTTGTGAGTAGTTGGAGCAGTGGAGGCCCCAGAGAAATATCAGAAACTTTGTTATAATTAAGCCTTATTTTACTCTCATTAAAGATCTTCTTGAGAAAGAATCTTATGACACTAGTTAATATTCTTTATGGGAATAATTTGATGCCTACTTGATTAATTTTTAGGCTTATAATCAGTTGCTGTAGATCTTCAGAACATCAAGAAATAGAAGGAAATATGTAAGGTTTGTTTGTTCCTTTATTTGCTTGTTTTAATTAATGTCAGTATTTGCACAAATGTTGTAGTCTCTTAAATTTGCACAGTTTGTGCCTTAGTTTATCTTCAGACAACGGCTGGCCAGAGGTAATTTGTTTTCTAGAGAGAATGGACATGCATCTGAAGCATCAGAGTTAAAGGCTCTGCCCCCATCCCTACCCTGCAGACTTTTTCTTCATCAGTGCAAGGCTAGGGAATTATCAGCTGGCTCAGACCCACTATTCATGGAACCTAGAATTGGTCTGTGCCCACCAGACCTGGGTCCCAAGGAAACTGGGGTGGATATTAAATGTCTAGGAGTCTACTTAGGTCTCTCAACCTCCAGAAGTACACCAATCACAGGCAGAGCCCCACTGCTATGCTTCTTCTAGCAGAAAGAACATTCCTGATACCATGGAACTAGGCAGCACTGAGCTAACAGAACCCCTTTGGAGCCTATGAACTGGACACCTGACCACATCCATTGAGGGCCTCTTCATGCAGTTTTCATTCCTCCAGTAAGCCTATGCACTTGGTGTCCCAGAATGCTTCAGAGCCTGACAAATAGCTGATTGAGTCTTGCAATTTTGAATCTCTTGAGTGTGTTGAGTTTGTCATGGAAAGCAAGGAACTTATTCTTTTCACTCATTCACTTCCAATGAAAGAGCCATCCTTGAGAACTGAGGCACCTAAAGGAAATCACCTGCAATCCTAAATAACTCAGGTCTGGTCACAAGAGAGAATGTGGGTAAAATTCCTTCTGAGTCCAATCCCTGAGTCTGTCAAACTTTCTGCTCTTCTAGCAGATTCCCGTAAGCCGCCCACATTCCTCTAAAGGGTTCCACATGTTCTGAGGTCCTGAAGGCTGTGGGGAAAGTCAACCTTGGAGACGCAGGGGATGTTTGCACACAGAGCAAGCTTAGCAGGGATCCTGTGCTAAGTAGCATTTTCAGAGCAAGGAGGGACTTGGGTTCTTCTCATTTAAGACCAGAAAGAATTGCTGGTCTAACTCAGAGGATCACAACAAGAGCCTTTTGAATAGGATGGGGTATGGGGGAAGTCACCTTGATTTTGCAGTAGGCAGCTCTGGGTTCCAATCTCCACTCAAGCACCTACCAACTCTTGAGCCTTTTCTTTATTTCTCTTAGCCCTTATCATTATCATTATTACCTTATTAACTTATTACATTATTACCTTATCATTACCTTATCATTCTCCTTGGATCTGAGAGATTTCAAGGGCACTGATGTAATAAGGGACATGGCCTCGTTAGTTCTAGGAAAATCTATAAGGTAAATCACTTTTCTTATGAGATTCAGCAGAGCTGAAAGACATAACTGTCCCCAAATTTGAACAAATGCCAAAGACTGGATTCTGGTTCTATTTGTGTTGCAGACAAGTAGAATATCCTTACTGCATTGCACATTGAAAGGTGCACACACCACGGAGACACACTCACACACACTCACCGCAGTGCTCCCACTTTTGGCCTGAGGTACCTCCAGAGTGGCAGGTCTCTGAACACCCAGAAGTACACCAGTCCCAGGCAGAGACCTGCTGAACACTCCTGCTATCACGGGGCTAGTCAGTCCCAAGCTAAAAGAACCTCCGTGCCTCTGTTCCAAAGTCCCTGAGCTGAGCCAGAGAAGAGGAGGAGGTTTCCAGCCTGTTGAATTCTAGCTCATCAAGATAGTTCAGGTTACCCCCTGTGCTACTTCACAAGACATTTTAGGTATTTTTTCGTGGGATTGGGAAATCATGTTTCACCAGTAATAAACAGAATTGAACCCCAGAAGATAAGAGCTCAGTTTCAGACTCCAAACCGAGGAGGTCAGAGTGGGCTCCATCACAGAAAAGCACAAACTCTCTTTCCTTAGCAAAGCAAGATGGAATCTGGAAGGAAGAGAGGAGGCAAAAGTCAAGCACAGCAGTTTCTAATATTTTTCCTCTTGACTTTTCTTAATTAGTGTTGACTAGCTTAACGAAGCAATTAAGGGGCTTATTTGCTTTTTAAATCACATGTGAAATTTAAGAAACCTTGAAATAGAAGAAATATTTGTCCCCAAGATCTTACCCCACAAGGGATATCAGTTTGAATGTTCTCCAACCACTAGAAAGTGAGAACAACTGGCCTGCTCTCCAAACGAGGCCCAAGCAAAACAGAAATCTCAGTAGCCAGCTCTGCACCGAGTGGTCCCGGGTAGGTGAGCGGCAGCTTCCTCTGTGTGCTTCCAGGACTTCCACTGAAAACAATACTGAGCATTCGTTTTTAGTAATAATTGGTATTAACTAGTAGTAATATGAATAATGATGTCTATCATTCATGGATTACTTAGGTACTAAATGCTGTGTTGTGTCCTTTTCATGTATTATTTCAACCTAAGTCTGTAAGCCTCCTTCTTTTTGTTAGGATAGAGAAACAGGGATGGAGAGAGGTTAAGTTCATGCCGAGGCTCCCACACCTGGCTGTGCCTACATTTAAATTTTTCTTGCTCTGAAACCCGTAGTCTTTCCATGATATTTTATTACTCCCCTTGTGGCAATTCTTTCTTTTTTCTTTTTCTTTTTTTTAAAATTAAATTTATTTATTTTCAGCATAACAGTATTCATTATTTTTTCACCACACCCAGTGCTCCATGCAATCCGTGCCCTCTATAATACCCACCACCTGATAACCCAACCTCCCACCCCCCCGCCACTTCAAACCTTCTTTCATTTTTTTCCTCTTTTCTCTCTCTCTCTCTCTCTCTCTCTCTCTGTAGAATTTAGTGATTCATCAGTTGCTTATAACACCCAGAGCTCATGACATCACCCAGTGACCCCATCCTCCCATCCACCACCCCTCCAGCAACCTTCAGTTGGTTTCAGCATCTGTTATGGTTTGCCTCCATCTCAACTCTTTTTTTTTTAAATGATTTTATTTTATTTATTTATTTGAGATAGAACGAGAGTGAGAGAGAACGAGAGAGAGAGAGAGAGCAGAAACATGGGAGCATCAGGCAGAAGGAGAAGCAGATTCCCTGCCGAGCAGGGAGACCCCGGGGCTCCATCCCAGGACTCTGGGATCAAGACCTGAGCTGAAGGCAGACGCTTAACTGACTGAACCACTCAGGCACCCACCCCTCTCCCTCTCAACTCTTAACCATGAGAATTGTGGCCTGAGTACACTGAAAGTTTTGTAATAATTATTTTTGTGTATGTATATTTACATTTATATTTCTATAATGGCACATATAGAACATTATTTGAATCAGGCTTTTACCTCTTAGTAATCAAGTAATCTAATAATCCATATTAAAACTGAATATATCTTATACTATATATTATATGCTAATTATATAATCATTGTATCATTTTGTATCTTAAATTATTTATTTATTTATTTATTTATTTTTGTCTGTTTGTTTATTTTTTTTATTAACATATAATGTATTATTAGCCCCAGGGGTACAGGTCTGTCATTTGCCAGGTTTACACACTTCTCAGCACTCACCATAGCACATACCCTCCCCAGTGTCCATAACCCCACCACCCTCTCCCTAGCCCTCTCCCTCCAGCAACCCTTAGTTTGTTTTGCGAGATTAAGAGTCTCTTATGGCTTGTCTCCCTCCTGATCCCATCTTGTTTCATTAAATTACTTTTTTAAATGAAATGATACAAGTAAAAAAACTATATATAATTTGTACAAATAAATTAATAATTAATGTGTATTATTATAATACATAATATAAAAAACATGAGACATGATTTGGACATATAAATGATACAGATTCATGATATGTAATATCAGCCATAATATAATGGATGACATATAAAACAATATAATACATGTGTGATATATGTAAAAATACACATAAATAAATGATACATAATATATAGTAAGCGGCAATTATATCTTAAATAAGTATACACAGTTATTTATAAAATTACAAACTTTGGTAAGTAGAGGGTTAACAATTAGATTATGTTAATAAGTAAATATTTACAGGGTATATTTTATATTATTATCTAATATAAGGATAAATGAATTATATTATTAAAAATTAATAAACCATTAATAAACTGGAGTATTCATAGTTTAATGTAGTGCCTCTAGCTATGGGATATTAACATTTATTGCCTGCTATATGCTATAAACAGAGCTAGGCATTTCACGTATCGCTTTTGCTAACCCTCACAATAAACTAGCAAGGTAGATGACACTAGCAGAAAAGAAATTGAGGCTTAGTTAAGTTAAATGTCGTTTGGTTTTATTTTTCCTTCAGAGACAGAGAGCTAGTAAAAGAGCAGGATTTAACCCAAACTTCACCCAAATGATACCATCTTTGTACTCTACCAGGTTAAATGAGTAGGTGGAGAAGATAAAGTGTCAGAAAAAGGAAGAGAAAGGAACTGGATCCTAATGCTTGCCTGGTCCTTACAACAGAGGACAGCGTGGCTTACCTCGTTTCACTGAGCCAGTAGAGAAGGCAAAGGACCTGGCATTGGTCCAGCCGTTCCCTTAGCCTCTTGCTTATTCAACATGCTCCTCCTCAGGGTACTGGGACAGAGGGAATGAGGTGGGGGTGGCAGCTCATGGTTTGGGTCCTGATGCTGGCATGTGCAGGCTGGGTTCCAGGCCCTCCCCAGTGTGACATCCTTGTGACAAGCATCTGCATGCTCATGGCATTCCTTTGGACTCCATCTGTTTTTCCCACCTCTGGGATGACAGACTAAATACTTGGCACTGAAAAGACTGGCAGGTTCTAGACAGATCAGGAGGATATCCCAGATGGGCTCTGATTCAATGGTACCAACGGGAGGAAAAAAACATGTGAGTCCAGGGAGATTTCTTAACTATTTACCCAATAAGGAGAATTGTTTATTTTCTGCATATCTCCCAAAGAGTCCATTTATGAGCTCCATTTACAACTTCAAACAGGCAAGTTGGCAGACATATAGCAGTAAAGATAAGATGATGACTAATTAATGGTCTTGCAACAGGTTTCAACACCCAGATCTACAACTACTTATATTTTTTTCTTAACCACTAACATTTATTTTCAAATACAAAATGCTTTTAAGTATTTTTGTTAATACAACTAATAGTTTTATCTTGTTCCTGGCACTATTTCCTCTTCTTGATAGGGTTATAAATAGGGTATTCCACTTGGCAAGGATCTTGCCCGTGGCATTGGAGAAGCCGTTCTATACTTACTATAGCAAAACAGCACATAGCTGGCATATTTTTCCCCAAGCTCTCCTAACATTTACACTGCCATCTACATACTTTTCACTTGACTTCACTCTGAAAATGTCTTGTTCCTCTGATACATGCCAGAGACTTGGCTACTTGGGAGATTTGGAGGGAAAAAAAAAAAGGCAGAATATGAAGGAGCATTCTTCCCATTTCTGATCCCAGGCATTTAATATTTGCACTAGTATAATCATTTGTAAGAATGACATAAGGTGGCTTCCTTTAAGGTCAATTTCAATTTTAAGATCTTAGGATTCTATGGCTGGAGGAACAATTCCAGCCTCAAGGAACACATTGCTGTTGCTCACTGCATTGTTTTTCCTTGGTTTATATGGTCAATTGCCTGAATTCACATAAATGTGTAGTAAAAGATACTGGTTCCACATTTTGTCATTTTATTTATTTTTTGGTAAGAAAACTCAAACAGGAGGAGACACAAACAATAAAATTATAATTGAGAGGGATGCCTGCGCGGCTCAGTTGGTTGGACGACTGCCTTTGGTTCAGGTCATGATCCTAGACTTCCGGGATCGAGTCCCGCATTGGGCTCTCAGCTCCAAGGGGAGTCTGCTTCTCCCTCTGACCTTCTCCTTACTCATGCTCTCTCTCACAGTCTCTCTCTCAAATAAATAAATAAAATCTTTTAAAAAATTATAATTGAGAATTTGGAGCTAGAACTCTTTCAAAACTTCTGTTGCCAATATTCCAAAGAAGTGTGGGATAATTTGAATGAGATTAAGATGCTGGAAAACAGTATCTCTAGAGGTTCACAGATTTGCATTGTGAGACAAGAAGGCATAGGAGTACAATCTCCAGAGTTCCTTTTCTGAGGTCCTCTGGTAGCCTGCATCAGCTGACCCTCACTTGCTCTTCAGGTCTAGAAAGGTACGTGGGAGAGTTTGGCGATAGCCATAGGTGTTATTGATGAATAGCAAAGAATGTCTCCAAGAGGAGGTTTTGGGGCAGGCAGAACATAAAAGCCCTTCCCTGGAGAACTGGAGAAAGCCACTTGATCCACATAATGTGTAGTTGGCCAAGGCAACTTTTGATTCAGTTTTAAGGAAAAACTTACTGACTTCCTAATCCTTCTTTCTGAAACTGCACATTTTTCTCACATCCTTGGTTAGTAGAAGAGAGGCCAGGTCATCTGGTGAACATTGGTTCCTAACACAGTGAATGAGAGAGCTATTTGGTAACCATTTATCCCCAAAATGTCCATATGTGAGGAGTCAGCAGCACAAAAATATTTCAAACTTATTTGAGAAGGCAGTCACATGATGAGTCCATTTGCAGTTAAAACAAAACACAGTTTTGATTTTGATGAAGTCCCAAAAATTTATTTTTGCTTTAGTTTCCTTTGCCTTTGGAGACATATCTTGAAAGAAGTTGCTGTGACTGATATCAAAGAGATTACTGCCTATGTTCTCCTCTAGGATTCTGATGGATTCCTGTCTTACGTTGAGGTCTTTTATCCATTTTGAGTTTATCTTTGTGTACGGTGTAAGAGAATGGTCGAGTTTCATTCTTCTACATATAGCTGTCCAGTTTTCCAAGCACCATTTATTGAAGAGACTGTGTTTTTTCTACTGTATATTTTTTCCTGTTTTGTCAAAGATTAATTGACTATAGAGTTGAGGGTCCATATCTGGGCTCTCTACTCTGTTCCACTGGTCTATGTGTCTGTTTTTATGCCAGTACCATGCTGTCTTGGTGATCACAGCTTTGTAATAAAGCTTGAAATCAGGTAACATGATGCCCCCAGTTTTATTTTTGTTTTTCAACATTTCCTTAGTGATTCAGGGTCTCTTCTGATTCCATACAAATTTTTGGATTATTTGATCCAGCTCTTTGAAGAATACCGGTGGAATTTTGGTCGGAATGGCATTAAAAGTATAGATTGCTCTAGGCAGTATAGACATTTTAACAATTTTATTCTTACGATCCAAGCGCATGGAATGGTCTTCCATCTTTTTGTGTCTTCTTCAATTTCCTTCGATATCCAGGATCTATAATGAACTCCTCAAACTCAACACACACGAAACAGGCAAACATATCAAAAAATGGACAGAAGATATGAACAGACATTTCTCCAATCAAGACATACAAATGGCTATCAGACACATGAAAAAATGTTCATCATCACTAGCCCTCAGGGAGATTCAAATTAAAAACACATTGAGATATCACCTTACACCAGTTAGAATGGTCAAAATTAACAAAGCAGGAAACAATATGTGTTGGAGAGGATGTGGAGAAAGGGGAACCCTCTTACACTGTTGGTAGGAATGCAAGTTGGTGCAGCCTCTTTGGAGAACAGTGTGGAGATTCCTCAAGAAATTAAAAATAGAGCTTACCTATGACCCTGCAATTGCACTCCTGGGTATTTATCCCAAAAATACAGATGTCATGAAAAGAAGGGCCATCTGGCCCCAATGTTTATAGCAGCAATGGCCATGGTCACCAAACTATGGAAAGAACCAAGATGCCCTTCAATGGACGAATGGATAAGGAAGATGTGGTCCATATACACTATGGAGTATTATGCCTTCATTAAAAAGGATGAATACCCAACTTTTTTAGCAACATGGACGGGACTGGAAGAGATTATGCTGAGTGAAATAAGTCAAGCAGAGAGAGTCAACTCTCATATGGTTTCACTTATTTGTGGAGCATAACAAATATCATGGAGGACAAGAGGTGTTAGAGAGGAGAAGGGAGTTGGGGTAAATTGGAAGGGGAGGTGAATCATGAAAATCTGAAAAACAATCTGAGGGGTTTGAAGTGGTGGGGGGAATGGGACGTTGGGGTACCAGGTGGTAGGTATTATAGAGGACACGGATTGCATGGAGCACTGGGTGTGGTGAAAAAATAATGAATACTGTTTTTCTGAAAATAAATAAATCAATTTAATTAAAAATAAAACACACACACAGTTGAATGAGTGGTGTTGCCCTATGGTGGCTACTCTTGTTTTGTTCTTTTTTGTTGTAGGGAAGCCATTACCGACTTCAGCACTAGTTTTCACTTATGGTTTTGATATTTTGATCTTAAATCTTTGGGGGATCAACTCCTTACAGAGTGGGAGAGCCCGATTTTTTGTTTTTCTTTTAATAATCCTTTTAGCTATAGAATGAGGGAGTGGACACTGGCTCATTTTACAGAATAACTTATCCATAATTGAAGAATCTAATGAAGCTGGAACAAGATTATTTCCTATGGGGTTTAAAAGAATACAGATAGTGTGTGTGATAAACCATGTTTGAGTTTTTAAATTCCAAGTGCTTTAGAGATAAAGAAAGATTAGGGAGAAATAAACCAACGTATGTTTGTGTATGCACACACTCACACACTCTCACACATACACACACACACAAGCCAATACATTTTTAAGGCTTATCTGGTTATACATGTTGTGTTTAAGTAACTGAATGTGAACTGCCTCCATTCTTGTCTTCTATCCAGTTTAGATAGTGAATATTTATCTTAACTATATCATATTAACCCATAGCTATGGTTGAGTTTGTCAAAAAATATTGTATGCACAACATATTTTGTGTAAGATAGGGTGCTAGCTACTAGATATTGTTAAGAGACAAAAAAATGGCTATCATTTGTTGTTGGAGCAGTTTATAAATTTGGTGGAGAACAAATTTTATTACATAGGTGAAATGAGTGTAAGTAGTTGTATTTTGAATTCTGTGGCTCACAAATTCAGCAATTCCAACCTGATGTGTCCTCTGATCTCAAATTCTAATTTTTCCACCTCTTTTTTTTTCTTATCTCAGCCCCTCCACATACTCTCACTCCATTTCTCTCCTTCAGTCAGCAAGTATCCATATGTCCTGGGTCAACGTAGAACTCTGTGAGAGCCTCAGTATATATTTCAAGGTCCCTAGAATTGCTTTGTACAAAATGGCAGCCCCTTAGTCACATGTGGCTTTTAAATTAAAATAAAATAAAATTTAAATTAAATTTCAGTTTCTCAAGTGCTCAATAGCCACCTGTGGCCAATGGCTACCATATCAGAACCGTATCAGACAACGCCAGGTATAAAACATTTCCACCATTTTGGAAAGTTCTATTAGACCAAGCTGCTCTAGAACCTGGTTAAAAGCTTTCCTGCCAGCTTCTTCTCCCTCTGGTCTGCCTCAGGCAAGTGATCCTCCAATGAATTGAATATTTATTGTTTTCTGCAAAAACCCTGAGATTTGCCAACTGTGTCTTTGCTATTTCCTGGTGGAGTGCTCTTTGGGGATATTGCTATCTTTCAAGGCCTAGAAGAAAGACATCTCTTTTTCCTTGGAAGCTGTTTCTGATATTCCCAGTGTGAGTTCTGCCTCCCCTGAAACCCTAGACCACAGAGTGTACCTCATTTATGGCACTATCTCATTGTGCTCCATAGTGTAGCTTCCACAGGACTTTTTAAACTCTGCTACCAGGTTATGCTGGTTTTTGAAGGCAGAGGAGGCATGCAGGTCCTCATTTTATATTTCATGACCTCTGGTTCTCATTGTTTGTGGGGTTTATTTTTATTTAAGGCAAGAAGACATTAAAGAGGAAATAAAAGAATGATAAGGGGGAAAGACACATGTGACAAAGTCTGAAGGAAGAAGGAAAGAAATATGGCTATGGTAACAGTATAGACACATGGTTATGTTAACAGCAAAAAGGAAGAAGAAAGGGGTTGCCTCACTGGATATGTTGGAAAAAGCACTCTAATTAAAGTCTGATTCTTCCACTTAGCCTTCTGGATTTGAGTGAGTTAATTATTCTCCCTAAACTTCAGTTTTTTTTTTTTAATTTAGGGAATAAGAATAGTAATACCTACTACACAGGTTGTTATAAATATCACTGGAGAGATAATATATATAAAAGTGACTCTTGCAAAAAAGAGAGAGAGAAGTTTCCTACAAATGTGAGGGGTTATGCTTACAGAAAGCTTCCAAAATAGAAGGGTGTGGAAGAGGGAGAAACACATGTTCTGCTGGCCCCCTCAGCAACCCACTTCATTCTGACAAAGCCCAGCTGACTGATAAAGTTCCAGTAGGCTCTATGTGGGTTATCCACAGGGTTCTCTTTTTATCTCCCAGAAATATTTATATATCTATAAGTATCTATAATATTTTTTTTATTCCACCCTCCCTCGGATAAAGTTATGACTGTTGAATGTTTACTTTTCAGGCATTCCTTTTCACTTTGAAGAAATCCACAAAAGAAAGAGCAAAATGCTGACAAGTTTTCAAAGCCATGATTTACAGGAATGATTTCTGAAAAGCAAGTGGACAACATCCGAGTTCATCATCAAATAATATTTCTAAAGCACCCTCTAGTGCCTGGCCTCAAGCCAGATGATTCAATGCCTGGAGAGGTTGCAAAGTTTTTTAAAGGAAAATGGACTCTGTTGGTTTCTGAGAAACAAATATCTGTCATTTAGGATTCCTTAAGACTATCTAAATAAGCACTAAGGGTGGATTGCTTTAGGGAAAAAAAAAAGTCAATACAATTAGAAACCCTAATACATTAACTACAATTCTTTCTTATTTATTTATTTATTTATTTACTTATTTAACAGAGAAAAATCACAAGTAGGCAGAGAGGGAGGAAGGGAAGCAGGCTCCTTGCTAAGCAGATGGGAGGTTCTATCCCAGGACCCTGAGATCATGACCTGAGCCGAAGGCAGAGGCTTTAACCCCCAGTACTAACTAGCATTAGTACAATGCTAAGCCAAGTTTGAAATAGATATTACGACTTGAAAGACAAGATAAAAATTACAGAAGAAGTTGAAAACTAAGTAAATCTCAGGGCAGGAAAATCTGCTTGGTAGGAGAAGAAAAGTTGTGAGCCTTGAGGAGAGGTAAAAATTGCAAGAATAGGTAAATGTTATCTAGTGGGACTATGAGACCCATCTGCCATCTGATGATGCTGTGACTTATCCTAGCCCAGGGTCCTTAGCTGATTCATAAGTGGTGGGGTAGAACGCGTGCAGTGGGCAGAACTGGAAGACTCTCCGTCAAGGGTTAACTGTACCAGGTGTGATGTGGAACACATCATATTAGATGTGTGAGCCTTACTTTCTCCACATGTAAGACAGTGATAATTCTGCCAACTTCATGGAATTGTTTAGATTTTTGTGGATTAAATAAAATACAGTGGACTAGTTCCTTGAACATAGTGCTTGCACCAAAATGTCACTATCTTTCTAGCTGTCTGATTTATTTTGGCAATCAGCAATTTTATAATATGCATTCAGTATGATTCTTGAACACATCTCCTCGAAGGAAAACCCACCTTAATCCTTCATCTTACCTTTCCCACATCCTTGAGAATGGGACCACCATCCATAGTAAGATATTGAAGTAGTAGATTCAATTCCTGTATAGGCTAGCTGGCTTTAAAGGTAAATGCCCAATCATTGATCAGTTGATTGGTTGATTCATTCATTCATTAATCATTAATTAATTATTTCCATTCCCAGTTCTTAAATCCAGAATGGCCCCTTCACTAATTGGAACTTTTTTTTTTTTTAAACAAGATGGACCAATGCTTTCACCACATTAGAAAGATCTTTGTAGGTAGAGGAATAAAGAATACTGAGTCATTTCAAGAAGTCACTTTGAAACTGACTTCAGAATGTAGAACTAGATTTTTTCAAGCAAATTATATTTCAAAGTTTTACTTGCAAGGTTATTTATTACTGCGTGGAATCTTACTCCTGTGGCTAGGGTCAAGCAAAATGGGGACACAGGTGTCTGCCTATTTGCACAGGCATTAAAGAGTGTTGTAAAATGAGCTTCAGCCTTTTAAGTTACTGTCTTTTCCTTTATAATAATAATCTCTTCCATTTTACAAGGTCTATATTATTTTTAGGTAAGAAAACACTGTAGAGTTCATGTTTTATTGTTCCTTGCAGTTATATAAATTATATTTGGCCAAAACAAATGTAATTCCTACTGTGTGAACTGGGAACCCAAAATGTTGATTTTCCTCAAGTTATAAACAATGTGAAGATATGTTATACTGGGTCACAATTTTCCAGAGCAGAGCAAAATATATAACTCAGTTTTAATAACAAAACTGCATATATCATTAAAGTTTCCTACTCCACACAGAATGTATTATATTACTCTTCCCAGCAAGAGACATCCTTTGTGTAGACCACAATTTCTAAAATACCATTTGATTGAATGGAAAACATTTTAGCCATTGGTTAGTTTAAAAGAAATATAATGGCTAAATGCTCATGGAAATTCTGCTTTGTCTTTGCTAGTGAATATTAAATTTCTTCTCACTAAATTTAAGTGCCATGGATTTTGTAAACACCAAGGTCTGGGGGATACCTATTAGGATGTTTTTCCCACTATTAGATGAGTCTTAACTTTTTTAGCGCCTTGGAAGCAGATGTCTGCCCCTTCGTAACACCAGTGAACTTTATCTACACATGCATCATATGAACTTCAAGTTGCATTATAATTATTTATTTATAAGCTTGCCTCTCAAAACTTGTAACTTAACAAGGCAAGATCTAGATTGCATTATCTTTGTATTTGTGGCCCCTGGTCCAATGTCTATTGGAGATCTGAAAATGTTAAGTGAAAAAGAAATGCTGGGGGGGGGGAAAAGCCACACACAGCACCAGATCATTAATTAATGGGTAAACTCACTTGTTCTCAGAATAATTCCAAAATTTAGGAGATTTATAAATGTAGCTACTTTTACGAGGAAATGAGGGAAGCTTTTATTTTTTTTCTTTTAAAGAAAAAAACCATAGATGGGATTAGCTAATTTAGCTTCCTTATTTCACAAATGGGGATTTGAGGACCTGGAAAAAGAATTCTTTGCTCTTGCTAATGTCACAAAGGTGGAGGCAACACTGATCCTAATTATGTTTGTAGTGTTTTATTTGATACAAAGTAATATATATTAATACTAACATTTTTGACAAGTTAAAAAATACATATAGGAACCAACAAGCATATGAAAAGATACTCAACATGAAAACTTATTAGAGAAATGCAAATCAAGACCACAATGAAGTACCATCTCACCTCTACTAGAATAGCTAATACCGAAGGAAAAAAGAAAATGTTGGTAAAGATGTGGAGAAATTGGAGTCCTTTGTGCATTTCTGGCAGGACTGTAAAATCGTACCCCTGCTATGGGAAACAGTATGGTGGTTCTTCAAAAAATTAAAGCTACCATGTGATCCAACCATCCCACTTCCTGGGTATACATCCCAATGGGATATTTGTGTACCCATGTTCATGGAAACATTAATTCACAATAGTCAATAGGTGGAAGCAACCCAAACATCAATTGACAAATGGATAGACAGATAAAATATGATATATACATACAATGGACTATTTTTGAACATTAAAAAGGAAAGAAATCCTGTCACTACAACAAAAGGTATGAAACTTGAGGATATGTAAGTGAAATAAGTCAGTCACAAAAGACAAATACTGTCTGATTCCACTAAAATGAGGTATCGAAATAGTCAAATTCATGAAACAAAAAGTAGGATACCGGTTACCAGTGGTTGGGGATAAAGGGAAATGAGGAGCATTTAATGGGCATAGTTTCAGTTTTGCAAAATGAACAAATTCTGATGATCTGTTGCAGAACAGTGTGAATATATTTAATGCTAATGAACTGTATGCTTAAAATTGCTTAAGGTGGTGAATTTGATGTTACGAGATTTTTTTTTGCCATGATTACATAAAAAATAAAGAAAAAAACAGAATCTTTAAAATATACACGACAGCAGAAGAGGTGTTAAGGATAACACATTTAGTGGCTTTTTATGGAATATTTATCTATCTGAAATCACCCTGTATAAATGACATGGCACCTTATTTCTATAACAAAAATAGGATAGGAGTATTTCTACAACAAATGTTTAAGAGGCTGACTACTATAAATAAACTACCATTTACTTAATAATGACCCCATATTCAAATTCTTTTTATGCCTATAAATAATGTTTTATTTTCTGTTTTTGTATACTCTGTATATCATCTATAATTTTGATTATTCTGTTAGGGTAAGATATAGTCTAAGAAGTAAAATTAGCAGAGTGAACATTTAATGTTGTATGTTGTAAATTTAAGATCGTATCATTCAAAAATCTTTTCATAGAAACAGGATGTGAGTGCTTCCATTTTATCACACCGTCACCTGCATAGTCTCCTCCTCCTTTTCCTCCTTTTCATTACTGTCATTATTTCGTTTGGAATGAAGGAAATAGGATTATTTGTTGATTTGTATTTCTTTGCTTGTTAGTAAAACAGATACAATTAAACTACTTTTCAGTCATTTGTATGTTTTCTTGTGTGAGTTGCTTTTTTACATTGTACAAAGATATAAATTGAATCAAATCTTGGGGTACCAGGTGGTGGGTATTATAGAGGGCATGGCTTGCATGGAGCACTGGGTGTGGTGAAAAAATAATGAATACTGTTTTTCTGAAAATAAATAAATTGGAAAAAAAAATTTATTTCTATAGAAATGTGATTATTTGTCTGCCATATTGAATTGCAAGTATGTTTCCTAGTTCTACATTTACTTTAAATTCTGTGTCTTAAGTGCATAATTCTTGAGCTGTATGGAAAACTACTTAACTCATTTTCATTTAATTTTTTATAATTTGATTGTTTACTCTGTTTTCAATATTTAAGTAGATATTTTATGAATTTGTTTCATACAATTTCCAGAACTATTCCTTGAAAAATCCCACTAGAGTTTTGCATAGGGCTATGTAAAATCTGCACCAGAAGTTTGGAGTAATTGTAACAACATCAGTGGCAATCATAATGACAAACAAAACCCTAGTTGTGACTTTTTGGGTGCCTGTAGTCTGCCAGGTTTTGCATTTACCAATCAATCACATTTAATCCATACAACAAACTTATGAGGCATATACTACTATTATGGCCCATTCACAGAGAATCCAATTAAAGCATAGCAAAGTTATGGAACTTTCCTATGATCATTCAGCTGTAAGTTGGTGGAACCATGCTTCGACTTCAGTCCACGTATCTTCAGAACCACAGTGCTCTAGGTTGTATGCAGAGGTCACTAAGCTGCCTAAAATTTTTACCATATTGATTTGTCTCTTCTAAGGATTTTTGTTAAAAATATCTATGTTTCTAAGATATTTTTAATCTTTGCTCTAAATATTTTGAGTTTTGCAATTTTTTTGAGGGTTTTGCATGGCTTTTAATTTTTGTCCTTATATTTTCTTAGTGATTATGTTTAGTGTCTAAACGCTATTGAACTTTTATTAATATTAAGAGGTGTTCTTTAATTTTCTTGTGTTTTTTTTTTTTAGTTGTGAAATTGTATCTTATGAAACTAATTGCCATCTTATTTCAACTTCTGTTCCATATCCTGTATTAGTTGCCATGAGTTCTATAACCATTAGATTAATAAAGAAGCATGTATGCATGTTTTGTTCCTAATTATAACAGATAATATCTAGGTTTTCACTATTAGGGATAATGATGGCTGTCAGGCCAGGTAGATATTACTGGTCATGTTTTATGGTATGAGGAAACTGAAGCATACGGTGGCTAGTTCTTTGTGCAAGGTCACATAACTTGTTTGTGATAGATCTGAGGGTCAAGTCCAGTATGTTTTGCTTCTTTTTTTTTTTTTAAAGATTTTATTTATTTATTTGACAGACAGAGATCACAAGTAGGCAGAGAGGCAGGCAGAGAGAGAGAGGAGGAAGCAGGCTCCCTGCTGAGCAGAGAGCCCGATGCGGGACTCGATCCCAGGACCCTGAGATCATGACCTGAGCCGAAGGCAGTGGCTTAACCCACTGAGCCACCCAGGCGCCCCAGTATGTTTTGCTTCTAAAGCTAATGTTCTAAATCACTAAATTAGACACGAGGTCATCAATAAAGAAAGGTTTGAGAAATCCTTCAGAATTATAGTCTGTAACAGGGAGACAGAGAGGAGGCTATTATACATACATTTAAGAACTGGATGACTAAGTCAAGCAGAGAGAGTCAATTATCATATGGTCACTTATTTGTGGAGCATAACAAATAGCATGGGGGACATGGGGAGCTAGAGAGGAGAAGGGAGTTGGGGTAAATTGGAAGGGGAGGTGAATCATGAGAGACTATGGATTCTGAAAAACAACCTGAGGGGTTTGAAGTGGCGGTGGGGTGGGAGGTTGGGGTACCAGGTGGTGTGTATTATAGAGGGCACGGATTGCATGGAGCACTGGGTGTGGTGAAAAAATAATGAATACTGTTATGTTGAAAATAAATAAATTTAATTTAATAAATAAATAAATAAAAAGAAAAGGAACTGATGGCTTGGGAAAAAAAAAAAATCCATTCAGAGGTACCAGGGTGGCTCAGCTGGTTAAACTTTTGCCTTCAGCTTGGGTCATGATCCCAGAGTATTGGGACTGAGGCCTGAGTTGGGATCCCCGCTTAGCAGGGAGTCTGCTTTTCCCTTTTCCTCTGCTCCTCCCTCTGCTGTGCTCGCTCTCTCAAATAAATAAATAAAATCTTTAAAAAGGTAGTCCATTTATCTGTACCCCAATTGTTTATAGCAGCAATGGTCACAGTCGCCAAACTATGGAAAGAACCAAGATGCCCTTCAACGGACGAATGGATAAGGAAGATGTGGTCCATATACACTATGGAGTATTATGCCTCCATCAGAAAGGACAAATACCCAACTTTTGTAGCAACATGGACGGGACTGGAAGAGATTATGCTGAGTGAAATAAGCCAAGCAGAGAGAGTCAACTATCATATGGTTTCACTTATTTGTGGAGCATAACAAATATCATGGAGGACAAGGGGTGTTACAAAGGAGAAGGGAGTTGGGGTAAATTGGAAGGGGAGGTGAATCATGAGAGACTATGGACTCTGAAAAACAATCTGAGGGGTTTGAAGTGGCAGGGGGGTGGGAGGTTGGGGTACCAGATGGTGGGTATTATAGAGGGCATGGATTGCATGGAGCACTGGGTGTGGTGAAAAAATAATGAATACTGTTTTTCTAAAAATAAATTAATTAATTAAAAAAAATCTTCAAAGTATAAAGTATAAATAGAAAAGCAGATTAATGACCTAGACTTTAAATCACAAAGTATATTCATACAATATTAGAGGATAATTATAATTAATAAGTGAAATATTTAAAGAGACAAAAGAAAGACCCTAAGTTTCCAAAAACTCAATAGAGAGTTACCTTTAAAATTCTGAAAGAAAATTATGAACCTAGAAATCTATACCTAGATAAGCTACCATTTAATTGGGAAGGCAAAATAAAGGCACTTTCAGGTATACAAGGATTAAGAAGTTTACCACCCAAGAACCCTAATCAATAACTTCAAAGAACAGTTAACCTTGATTCTGGATTGGCCTCAAAGATTGGTTTCCACATAGAAGAAAGAACACAGGAGCTGCCTAGACATGCAATCAACTTGTGTGCAGTTATAGGTATGTTGTGTCTGGTTATTGTTGGCAAAAGGCCACATGGCATTTTGGATTTCTCCCAGTGAAAAGACATTTTCTTTTTCTCATGTATTTTGTATGAAGGGTATAATTATTGGGGAAGTTGGTGTCTCATACCTTTTATATTATTTCTTTTCAATTTGGCTGCACTAATAATAGTTTGTGAGAATGGAATTATAGAATTATGGTGGAGATAATCTCTGCTAAAGGTTGGCATTCCGGAGGAAAAGCAGGGAGGCCAGGGTCCCTCCAGTAGTGTTCAGAAAAGGGAGAACAGCAAATGAGATCAAAGAGATTGTGTAGGGCCTTGTAGGACACTTGTAATGACTGGACAGTCTTGAGAAGAGGAGGATATGATCTGACTTTTGTTTTAGCAGATCATTCTGACTTCTGTGTTGAAAAAGACTAAAGCAGGAGAAGGAAGTAAGAAGCTAAGGGACAGTGCAATGATCCCCTTGAGTCAGTAAGCTATGGCCATGATAATTCTGTGTAGTAAATAATCCCACAATGCAATGGCTTGAAATAACAGCATTGCTTCTCAAGGACCTATAGGTCATCTCACAGTTGGCAGCTGTATTCAACTTGCAGGCCTGGCTATGCTTAGTGATTTCCTCAGTCTGCTCCATGAACGCTTTTTCTGGACTCCAGAGTGAGAGGGTATCAGTGAGCTTGGGGAAGCTCTTCTTAATTGGTGGCAAAGAACAGAAAGAAAGCTCCACTGTACAATCACATTTCAAGTCTGTGCCTTCATTTTTTGGGAGCTCCCAATGGGTCTCAAAGTTCAGGGGCAGGCAAGTAGACTTTGCCCATCAGGACATCATGGAAAACTTGTACACAGACTTGGGGCTGATAAGTCCATCTACTGCCCCAGTTGAAACACAGTGGTGACTTGGATAATGGAAGAAATAATGAAGAGGCAAAGAGGGGTCAAGTTGTGTATATCTTATGCAGATAAAGCTGATAGTATTTGTGAATTTATTGGACATGGGATAAGAGACAAAAAGAGGAACTGAGGATGATTCTCCTTATCTGTGTGTTCAGAAATATGCTCTTCTAAAATTTTAGTTTAGATTGACATTAAGCTCTCTTATTCCATTTCTAGTGTTTTGGCAGTTCTCTTGACATCCACAATCTCTTTAAAGACCATGTCCAGAATTTCAGATACCTCATTTTCTTTTTTCTTTTTTAAAAAGATTTTATTTATTTATTTGACAGAGAGAGACACGCAAGAAAGGGAACACAAGCAGAGGGAATGGGAGAGGGAGAAGCCGACCTCCTACTGAGCAGAGAGCCTGATGCAGGGCCGGTCCCAGGACCCTGGGATCATGACCTGAGCCAAAGGCAGACATTTAATGACTGAGCCACTCAGTTGCCCCCTGGTCACCTAATTTTCATATTGTCTTATTACTAAGAAACAGAGCTGCTGTGAATCAGGTGAGGTGATTTATATGTATATATCCTCAGTAGCAACATACTCCCACTACCTCCTCCACAGCAAGGCTTTTTTCTTTCCCGCGATATCCATGCTACCCCTTTGGTCCACCAATACTTCCTATCACAATAAAAAATAGACTAAGTCTGGAAGCACTTTGTTTCCCCTGGTTAGTCATCTGATCTAGCAGTGTTCCAGGCCATTCCTGGTTCCACCTTTTTTCTGCAAACAAACTGAAGGTCAAACTATTGTGAACATAGTGTTTAAGACAGTAGGGAATGTTTAGAAGGATTTTCATCATACATGGTTGCCATTTTTTAAAGTTTTGGCACTTAAAGTCACAGGCCTTAGTTATTTGGAATATTATCTATAATAAATAGTCCATTCCCTGGTGACAGTAAATAAATGAGGCATCACTCTGTTGCATTTTTGTTGATTTATGCATCAATATGAGGACTGAGTTCTATTTAACAATGCAAAGAGTATACATGGTCAGTGTGTTTTGTTGCTATGTGTACTGTTTAGTCCCAGGGTACCTTGAACTGGAAAGAAGCCGTGTTGAGTGACATGGTTACATAATTCTACCTTCTTGGTAAACTGTCTTGGGCCTCAGCGTCCCCAGCTCAGATATCTGTCTATCAAGAGGCATGCGGGTCTTGCGTTGCTCATTCTGGTTTGACGCTAAGCCAAGAACTTTTACAGAAGCCCAATCCCCAGGCCTCCTTCCTAAGCAACTGCCACTGTCATAGAAGTAACCAATTCCTGCTCATTACTTCAGCTCCTGTTGACAGGAAATGGGGTGCTCACCCTTTTCAAAAGAAAGGCTATGAAAAACTGTTCCCTTGCAGGTGGAGTTTTCTGGCTCATGTAAGGATTAGAAATGAAATTAGCCATTAGAAATTTCATTCAGATCAGTCCAAACATTACAAAGTACAACAAATGCAGACCTTTCCACATTGGGTAATCAAGTTCAATTTCTTTCCATGTCTTTCCTCCAAAACAGACAGCTGTGAAACCCTTGTTAACTGTTTTCCATGTACCCAGTGGCTGCCAGAGTCTACAGAGATAGAACATTCCAGAATGAGCTCTGAGCCCTGACCTTGCAGGGCTTCCAATCTAGTCTGGAAGACAAGAGTCACCCATACAAACTGCTCAGTGAACTAGGCAGCACATGATAGAGTAGCCAGCAGTGTGGGTCAGACAATAGGGAATTTGGAGCCAACAACAACAGCTAAGTGCATCATGAAGCCAACTTCAGAAGAAATAGGAATGTGACAAAATGGTATAAATAAGATGCCTGATTTGGACATTCCAACCTCTACTGTTTCCTTTCTTCCAACTTCAATTTCCCTGTAACAGATCAAAACCACTTTGTAGCAGAGATCACTTTAAAATAAATTTTAAACTAATATGCCCCCACTTTAAAACAATATTCTCATTTTGGATGGACTTACCATCCATCCATCACCCTGACCCACTCCAGCAAAATGGTGCATAATCCATCACAGAGCTTTCTGCACATTGCTCCCCTGTTCAAACACATAAATGGCTTCCTACGGCCAACATCAATCAGCCTTTGCTTGGAGTCCTATGGTCTCCCCAGCAGGGCCCTGCCTCACCCACTCATATATGAGTTATAGCGCAAGAGCTGATCCTTTAGGGCAGCTTCAGTAATGTCCCCCATTTCCCACCATACTGAAGCCGCCATCTGGGACCTCAAGGGACCATAATATTTTATAGACCAGGTTTGATTGCCCTCCCTGTATATTTCTTATCTTTCTAGTTGGATAACATTTTCTTCTAATACATGATTATGCAATACAATTGGAAATATAGTCACTTTTCCCACAATTTATAGCACATGGTAGGTGTTCCAGAAGTCATTCACTGATGGGCTTGAGTTTCTGTGGAACTAAGGCCAGGTGATGAGCACATGCTAATTGCTGCTTGCAGAGTCAGGGGTAGGTGGAGGCAAGTAAGATGTCTAGAGGGAAAATTTAAGCAGGTTTTTAGCCTCAGTTGTGGACCTTGTTCTTACCCCATCCTGAGAATGAGCGCCTTCTTAAACTTTGCTTGCCTCATCTGAGAAGCTGCCATGATTGGATGGTATTATGAAATGTCTCTACAGAATCTGTCTCTATGCAGTCAAAGTAGATACTGACCTTGTTTTCCCTTACAGCCATTCACAAACAGGACCTACACGTGTGTATGCATACAAAGGGGCTAATCCTATCACACTGGCTTGTCCACAATGGTGGCAAAACCTTCCAGTATGGTGACTCTAAGAAGCATCTACCTGGCATCAAGGCTTCACTCTTCACAACCTAGGTAATCTTCACCTCTAAATATTTGGCTAAACTGCAAAATAGTAAAAATGAGGAAAAAAGGGGGAAAAAAGGAAGAGAAGGAAGAGAGAAGGAAAATGAGAAAAAAACACAAGGTTTTTATGAGGACGGACTGTAATTGAATATGTGAAAACACAAAGCCCTACATGAAACTCAGTTATTATTTTAATTTTTGTTGATGATCTTGGTTTGCATTTTTGAGTGTGTTTACACTTATTATTGTTCAAGTACAGAATTCTATATACATGTATCTCTCTACATGTATGTCCTGCACATACGTTGCTTACCTCGTAATGGCAGTAAGAGAGTCAACAGAAATTCTTCCCAAGTTATTCCAGCCACTAGGGGAAGGGAAATACCAAATGGGACCAGAGCATGTATGTTTAGATTCAAGGTACTGTGCAAAGGGCATTGCTTACCTTGTTCATCTTCAAAGTGGGTACCTTGGAAGTTCAGAATATCTCTGTATCATTAGCAAAAACTGAGGACTCAGTAGGAAGAGGGGATATGGGGAAAAAAGGAATATCCAAGTTTGAATTGCTAGTGGCACCCATGGCAGACTGTGCATTCTTCTAGGAAAAAAAAAAAGACACTTCAAAAATAAGGGTGTCATTTTCTGGGTGCCTGGGTGGCTCAGTGGGTTAAGCCGCTGCCTTCGGCTCAGGTCATGATCTCAGGGTCCTGGGATCGAGTCCCGCATCAGGCTCTCTGCTCAGCAGGGGGCCTGCTTCCTCCTCTCTCTCTCTCTCTGCCTGCCTCTCTGCCTACTTGTGATCTCTCGCTGTCAAATAAATAAATAAATAAATCTTTAAAAAAAATAAGGGTGTCATTTTCTAATAATTCATACTCAAATAGTGAAATATATACCACGTAGGCCTTGATGCAAGGCACTTAATGCTTTCCGAAACTGTTCCATTGAGATATAAGTATGTGTGTGGTGATGAACTGGGTAAGATTGGAATATAGTCTACCAGTTGAGGCCATTTCTCTTACGAGGAATGATGTTTCCATGACTTATTCTGGCAAGAATGGATTGGCATTCAATCAATAAATAAGATTTATTGAAGCACATCTGAAGCACAAGTGAGCTTACATAAATTAAGTAGGTGACCATGACTGTTTAGACCTGGTCTGAAAAACAATTCATGAAACCGAAATGAATAAAAATGCAAAATTTTTATTTCTGGCCAGCATATTCAGGTACATATGCTCCTTGATCAGGCAACTTCTCAGGACCGTATGAATTACTGGCAATAATGGTAATATTTGGGTATAAAATATTTTACCTCTTCACTTTGAATAATGAACTAATCCATGTTTTTCAATCTCACTAAAAAAATAAAGTTAGTTTTGTGTCTTGGTGTTTTTGTTGTTTTGGTAATTCTTCTGCTTGAGTCATCCAAGGATTTTTATGTACACCAAATTCAGAGGCAGCGATACAAAGAGAGGGTTTAAAATCTTATTCTAAGGATAGTGGCCTTTAAATATGATTTTAGAGAGAGAAAAAAATTGAACTAATGAAATGGTATGATATTAATAGTTTGCTAATAATTTAATATTAAGGACAAGTAAGCAAAGCCAGATGTTAACTGAAATGTCTCCCAGTTGGGTCAGAGTTTGAACATTCCCCAGCAGTGTAAACACTTCAGCCTTGTGCCCAGGAGTCAGAACATGTGCCAAGGACCAAGTCACACAGGTTTCACTGCCCAATCAGAGCACACCTAAAACAATTAATGTAACATGGACTAAAGACATGTTAAAAAAAACCCAAAAAACAAAACAAAAAAAAAACCCAAACTCTCCTATACATACATAAACACACACACACATACACACACACACGTAAAAAACAAACAAAAAACCCCAAACCCTGGTATTAACAACCTCAAATTCTCTTGTATCAACAACAGATTCTATTGGTAGCCCACCAAACTGATGGCTTGAAACCTTCCAGGACTCATTTAAGAGCCTCGAGGAGTCTGATTTACTTCTCAATGGCCCATTCATCCTTTGAACATTTACTCTGTAGCCTGTGCAGTTATAACCGAAGCTAGATTTCATACTTGGAAACTGACCTCCAGCACCCACTACTTTTGCCAAGTCCCAGTGAAGGCTCGTGGAATAATTTAGAGTTTGCCGTAGTGACAAGTTTAAGATTCAATTATTAAGCATAGTAATTTATTTTTATTATGTTTGTAAAATGGCTTTTGCCCAACTAATTTCACCCCCCTTCACAGCCAAATGGCCTAAGATAGCAACAGCAATCCTTCTCGGCAACAGGGCTGCTCGCTCCGGGTTGTTTAATGCCACGTCAAACAGAAGGATTTCTATGGGGCTCTGATGGAGACATTTCTCTTTTGCCTTAGTTTGGGCAAAAAATTGATTTCCTTCAGATAGCTGTAATGGATGGTGAGGACGGCAGAGAGTAATCAGGACCGGCTCAGGGCAAATGCCAAAAGTTTCCCAGAAGGATAAATCTTGTTTCCTGCCTTACTTCACAGAATTAAGCCTTAAACAAGTCATGTTCTGTGGCTTGGATGCTGTGTTTATATCAGCTTTGGTTCCCTGGCTCGTGGTTGGGAACATTGTATTGGTCTGTAACCCAGGAAGGTCTTCCTGAAGTAAGAAATCACGGTCCCCGTATCTTCATCTCCCGTTCCATTTTATTTGTTCTATTAATACTAGCAAATGAGCTCTGAATGGTAAGGAGATCACAAGAGACAGTTACATTCACCAGGTGCAGCCTGCAAAGCCAATGATTTAGCGCTCTGCTTGGCTAACTGCCTTTCCCAGGAGCTGTATGAAAGATGCCTTTTCGTAAAGGATTTTGTTTGGGAAAATAATAACAGCACCTCATCTGTGCACGGCACATTCTCAGGAAAAGTTCAGGAGAAAAATCTTTTCTGTAGAGTTCAGGGTAGGCTGAGAACTTGTGGTCTCTCCGCGTCTAAAATGAAACCAAATCCTCCCGGGATTGCATTCGTTTATGGTTAGTAACAGGCGACTTCCTGTTTCGAAGCGAAATGGGCTTGAAGAGGCTTATAAAAAAGACTCAAAAGGTTTCTTGGACATCAAATGACTCTAGTAAAACATTTTGATGAGTTAAGTGTAAATGCATCAGCAGCATACGGATTAAATTCCCTTCTAAATAAACATTAACAGAGAACATGTTTGGCAAAATGCATTTTGAGTTTTGCAAAACTGAAAACATTTGAAAAAGGAGTGTGAGATATTTGATGAACTCAGAAAGCAGCCGGATTGCCCATCCCGTACTTGAATATTTTCTTTGGATGTTCTGCAGATGTCAAATAAATTAGGACACAGATATTAAAACCAGCGTCGGCTGCAGAAGTGATCAGCTGCCCTTCAGTTTGGAAGGTGTTTCTGTGGATACCCAGTTGTTGTACATGTGCTTGGGGAGAGCCCCGGGGGACCTGTAACCCTCTCCTCACTCACAGGCACCATCTCTTTCCTGGATGTGGCCCTGCGAGACTTTCTGCTGTCTTTGTATCTGCTTTCCTGCCTGTGAACTATCTTGACTCCCGGAGGGGATTCCTGCTTTGCTATAGATCAGCAACGAAGCTTTGGTGCCATCAGGCAGATGACAGCTTTGGTGTTGCTTGGGCCAAGACCTTTCATCCAGAAGCCACTGCCCTTGTCAAGGCTATCATATCTCTCACCGTCTCTTTTTTTCCAACATGCACATTTTACTCATCCTTTGGGATTGTGGATGTGATAGTGGGAGGGAAAGACAAAAGCTGAGATACAGTTGAACAGAGCCTCAACTGGACTCTACAATTAGGGGTAGGAAGAGGAGAGTCCAATGTCACTCCGAGGGTTGAGTTTGGGTGATTGCATCTATGGTGAAGCCAGTGAACAAGAACACGGCCATGAGAAGTCTCTTGGATTATACATTCTGAAAGAGAAGGGGCAGTACACGATTGACATCTTTTTTTCATAAAGCACTTGGTCCAGAGCAACAAACTGGCATATCGTAGGAGAAATCTCACACATGTGGGTGCCACTTCCTTGCAATCCATTATCGCACTGACTTATGATCATTTGGCCTTTGAATGATACTTGCGGAAAGCAGATTCTCAGAAAATTAACTGGCAAATAAATAGGTATTTTTTTAATATTTGAAAGATTAAAGGTTTATCCCAGTATATTTTAGCAAATGGCATTGTTTACAGATAACTGACAATGCACCACCATATCAAAAATTATACAGAAAATTAATATGCTATTAATTAAAAATTCTTAAAACCTGTAAGAGACTATTCACTTCTCACTTTGGGTTTATGCGACAGACTTAGAGCTGCCAGTGTCTTCCTTCCTGCCATCTTTATGCATTCATCAATAATGGTTTCCCACTAAGGCTATGATGAGGCTGAGGCTGTTGGCCTTGGCTCTCTCAACTTTCAATTTACTCTACATATGGTTGCCAGAGTGTTCTTTCAAAAGGACTAGTCATGTCATTCACCTGTTCAATAATCTTTGATGCCTTCCAGGTGCCTCCAGAATAAAGTCCATATTCGTTAACTGGGTGTTCAAACTTTTTTGGTCTGGCCCTAATTCACCTTTCAGGCCATGTCCCACCACCTCATAATGCAGTCATAGAAGACAAATTCCCTGTTCTCAGATTGCACATGTTCATATGTTCCCTAGTACTTCTCAGCATTTTGCACACTTGTAAATATTTATTAAATTATTTGTTTAGGCAGAGTTTACCACTAGATTGGCAGTGCATAAGCGTGGAAGCTGAGTCTGTCTTCTGTACTGTGGGTTCATCCCTAGGATTTAGCACAGGGTCTAGGACATGACCTGTGACATTGGTGAGCCAATGGAGTCACCACTCTGTGTCTCATGGTGCTGGTTATAATCTTCTGTTTGGCATTTGCTGAATTCTATGTTTGCCTCCCTGATCTTCTCATCACCAATATTTGAACTTAGAGGGCAGAGTATAGGACTTATTTCTGCATCCTTGGCACCTGGCTTCATGCTTAGCATACCCTGAGCACTCAATAAGTATTTACTAAATTAAATGGAGAGTGTTTGTGGCAGTCCAAGTTTCTATAAAATCATTTTGACTCCCAGGATAAGCCTAGAGGAATGATGGTGATTTTGAGTGGTTGTTCTTACTCTTGCATGCACAATGTTTGAGGTTAGGTAAGCAAGCTAGAGTCTCCAGGCCAAATCTGGGCCATGACCTTTTTCTGTGAAGAGCTTTGGTGGTACATTTGTTTTCATACTGTTTGTGTCTGCTTTCACACTACAGTGGCGGACTTGAGTGATGGTAGAGACCAGTAACCATTAAGGCCTATAACAGTTACTATTTGGCCATTTATGGATAAAGTTTGCTGATCACTGTTTTAGAGAACAGACATAAATAAGAACACTAAGAGTCCCTACTATGTAAAGTGGTTATGAGGTTAACCAAGGTAACATCTGTGACATGCTCAGCATAGTCTTTGGCACATATTAATTGCCCAGTAATTTTAGGTATTATTACTAATATCACTATCATAATATGAGAATTATTTTCTAATACTCCAAACTGGAAATAATAGGACAGCAGGAATTTGATGCAGACCAAGTTAGAGGCAGACACAGGGAGGAGGAGAGTGACGTAATCTAATAGCGTGGCATTGAGGGAAGAGCAAGCTACAAAACAGACAAAGTGCTTATAGAAGTGCCCTTGATATAGACCATGACTGCTTTGTTATTGTGCCCATTTTACAGGTGAGACATGTAAGGCACCAAATTTTATACATCAGTCTTAGAAATCTAGAAGAGACAGGGCTTGAAAGGGCTGTTACATACGATATAGGAACTAAAAAGAGCTGTTCACAATCTCTGGCTTGTAAGTGACTAATTAGGTTGGGACGACTTTTAAAAAAGAATCACCAAAAATGAACCACAACCCGGCAAACCATAGAAACTCTAAGAGGAAATGTTGACAGGGAAATGGATTCCTGAACTACTAATAAACATATGAGGAGGTGATCAGTATCATTAGTGATTAGAGGAATGTTAATCAAGGCTGCTGGAGGTATCATTTCACAACCAGACACATTTTACAATTGGTACATTAAAAAAATCTGACATTTTCAAGTGTTTGAAAGGATGAATCAATAGAATTTCTTCATCATTGCTGATAGAATTATAAATTGGTACAGCTACTCTGGAAAGCAGCTTTGCATTAGCTTCTAAATCATACCTTCATATATTCTATGGCACAACAAATGCACCTTAGATATCCACCAACAACACTCTTGCACACATACGAAAGGAGGTATGTGCATAAATGCAGCCTTTTTTTTTAAGGTTTACTTATTTAAGTAAATAAATAACAAACCCATAACCCCAAGAAGAGTCCAGTGCTCTTCTGACTGAGCCAGACAGGCTCCCAACCGCAGCCTTATTTTTAATTATGAAAGCCTGGACACCTATCAACAGAAGAACTGACAAAATATGGACAAAGCACTTTCACACAGTAGTTCAAAAAGGTGAACTACAACAATATACAACACTAGGCATCCCCCTTAATAATGCAAAATTAAACAAAAGCAAAGGAAGTTACTAAATATTCCATAGAGGATTCCATATAGAATGGCATGATGTATTTCTATAAAGTTAAAAATTATTAGCCTAAATAAATACGTTTAAAGAACAGATGGAGATGGAATAAAAATACAGCAAAGAAATGAACACGGGATTTAGGATGCCAATTTCTTAGTGCGTAGGGAAGCAGTTTCAAAGGTTCAATTGAGATGTGTTTGACAAAGTTGTTGATTCATTTATCCCTTCATTAGTTTCAACAAATAATACTAAATATTTATATCCTGGCTTCTGTCAAATTATAAAAAAAAATAAGCACCCGTTAAGTGAAGCAATAGGATAAGTATAGGGCAGAGTAATGGAAAAGACAGTACTCTTGTCTTCATGGGGCCTCCATTCTAATGGGAGAAGAGTTCTGGAGAAGACCAGGATTTAAAAGCTCTTCTATCTGAATTGGAATGATGACATTCCAATAGAATCCATGGAAATGGTAAGAAAGAGCCTTCCAGAATATCTTCCTGTGGGTAACTTGTATGGTGAGCAGGATCACCTGTAATACAAGTCCAAGTTGACAATAAATGGTAAATTCACAGACCCTGAGTGTAACAGGCCCAACCAACATTCAGGACATATGCATATATCTGCTTACATGTAGAGAAAATCATAAGAAAACACACTGAGACATGTGACTACCCTCCACCATTTACACATGGCCCCTCTCCTCCTCTAGCACCAGAAATGACTGTAATTGATGAATTCATTTGACAAGTATTTCTTGAGTTCCCACTGTATATGAGTCATCATGCTTGATTTTGAATGGTCAAAATTAATGACATGCCTGGCAGCAATGACTAGAAAAGAGATTTGATCTCAAATGTTGCAGAACTGTGAGTTCACATGAAACTACACGATGCTTTCCCACTGACGTATGGAGGTGACAGGTTTCCACAAAGCAGAACTCCTTGCCATTTATTTGGGGACTTGCTGATTGCTCCATTTTAGGAGCTCCCAAACCTAAGCTTGAGTTAATGAAAAGGTGAGAGCTGCATTAGAGACACAGGAGTGATTCATGGCACTGGCTTCCTCACTGGTCCCCCCAGAATGACTCCAACCCTTCTGTGGCTCCTCCTCATACTTTTTCAAGCCTGGCTTCCTCACATTGACACATTCTGTATCTCCAGCTCCCCATCTCTCTCACCAAATTTCATGTCAATACACATGACTTCAGTTTGTTGTTGTTGTTTTTTCATGAACAAACTAGCCACTGAGCGGACTGGCTCACGCACCCCCTCCAATGATCCTTTCCTTGGGACTCGAGTAGGACTCGAGTTTATTGACAAAATAGGTAAATTGGTTTCCAAAGGCCATGCTCCTCTGGAGAAACTGCATCGAAGTACGAATTGCTAATATAAATCTGTTCATCTCAGCAGTGGCCCAGATCAAGAGCTGAGATCATGATACCAGGATTTCTACCTCTCCCGGCAGGACAGATTCTGGAAATAGTACCCACTGCCCAGGCTATAGGGTGCCCCCCCAACCCAGGGTGAAGTACGTGTGATTTGTTAATTAGTGAGGGGCTCTGCTCTGTCAGAACCTTTTTTGTCTAATGACAACCTGGTGTCAGCTTATCAGAAAGGAGGGAATCTGAACTAAACTTTGGTTATGTAGGAATGGATGTTCCACAGAAACTCCTTGACTGGAACACTGAATCCCTCTATCAGGCAGGGAAAAATTGTGCCCCAAGGGGGAGAGTCAAGGACTGTCAGCTCAAACTGTGCAAGCAGCAGTTTATTTGTTTTGTGGGTGTTTTTCTCCTTTGTAAACATGTTCTGAGGCCAAGTGATTGGTACATGCTTTATAAACTGGAAATATAAACACAGACATTCTCTTCCAAAAATGGATCTTTAGGACTTCCCTAGGGAACTTGCTGCTATTGTTTGTTCTGAATTCTGAACCAGCATTAGTGAAAATGTTACACCTCTAATATTTGGAGTGTTAATCCCCACATCAAAGAGAAAAAAGTATTGAAAAGGTTTTGAGGCACCCTATTAGATTCTAAAAGCCATCTCTGCTTCTAGTGAGGACAGTCCACTTACAGGACATGTTTTAAAGAGGGAGGAAGAAGGAGGAAAACAGATCTGTGTGGGTGGGTGGAGGGTGCTGGGGGGGGTGCTGATGCCAAAGACCATTCTCCTTCAACCACACGCTCTAAGGTCTCTGATCATGCCAACTGGTATTTCAGTTTTCCATGTCTTTGCTGTATGGTTCTTGCCCCTCTCCCCCAATAACACAACACCTTCTTCCCACCTGGATGCAGTTTCTTTTAAAAGCTTTTTTGTGAGACAAGAGAAGTATTAACAAAGCATCTAAATACTGAGCGAATGGAAGCCTTCACCAAAGTACTTGCTTCTAAATAAGTGGTTCTTCCCTACCAATTTACAAAGGGTTGGCTTAAAGTCTGGCTGTTGGTACATCTGTTCTTAGCTCAAAAGCTGCCTCTCCTTTCTTCTTTAAATTATATTATTCATCTGGACAAGAGAATTGCAATATTTAAATGGTCCTGGAAGAACAATGTGTTTGGGGAAAGCTTTTAGCATGTGCTGTCAAGGGAATGTACTCAAGGGTTCAGAAATAGTTCCTCCTTACGCATCTTCCTTCCAGAAGATGGAGGGCAGGGCCTCTATGTCCTCTTATGTAAACATTGCCCTGTTTGGAGGTCCTCTGGGGTTTCCCTAGAGGATCATATTTATTGCGAATGTCTAGGTTTCTATTTTGGTTTATAATGTACATTCCTTGTCTTTAAATCGCACATACACAATGGAGACAACATACAACGTTTTGTTAGTTTTTGTACTTAATCAATAGGCATTTAACCACAGGTACCACCCAACTCAATTTTACATTTACTAAGTCAGACACCATGAACAGTGTATGGTGCCCCATTTCTCACCATGCCCTCAACTCCCTCCCAAACACAGTCAAAACCATAGAAATATAGCCTACCATAATGCAAAAGGAAGTGAGGCTCTAGTCTACTCCACAAGGAGCAATCCATTAAATATTTTTCTACCCCCACGACTTTCACACTAAAATCGGTACGTTTGCACTTCTCTCACAGACATCAGTGTCAGACACAGTTGTCGCCTCCTGTCTAACCCCTGTGTTCCTCTTCACTGAATTAAACCCCGCACTGATGATTCACACACGCACCCCCACACCCCTTGGTTCTCAGCCTCCTTAAATCTTCTGGCCCTTAAATGCAGCCTATTTCAGCCAAACTCAAGCAGGGACACCCCCTGACTTTCATCATTAGGCAAAAGTATGTCTACATGTAATAAACCATGTAATAAACCAAACCCCCCACTCTTTGGATTTAATCCACCTTTTCCAGTCCTAACCCCAGCAATCTAGCATGAGTCCTTGTTTTCTCTTAAATCTTCTTGACAACCTGTGGGTCTTCATCTCAGATGGAAACCTACAGACAATGATCCCAATGTCTTACTGGTTCTGCCCTCTGTGCCTTAGTTCAAATGGGCTCCACAGCACCAATCTCTGTTTATTCCAATCCTAGATATATTTCAAAGTCAATGTAAATATCACTGCCTTCATAAAGCCTTCTTTGATGTCATGCCAGGAGGTTTAACCTTGCCTTCCCTCAACTCCCCACAGTTCTTGAATGCATTGGTACAGGGAATGGCACTTCTTCTCCAGCACCTTAGAGTTTATCCCTTTGTTGGACTATTTGAAAACACAGACTGAATTTTGTTCCCATTAGATGCAAATAATACTTTCCAAAATGTGTTTATATAGAAAGTATTCATTGAATATTTTTCCAGTAAAGTACTGTTATTTGCCAAGTACAGATCCAGATTATTGAAACCATCTCAAATATAAACATTCTTATTCTCCAGTTAAAAATAAGTAAAACGATATTAAATAGGACTATATTTTGTTCAACTAAGCCATATCCATGGACCTCTCTTAATTTATCTCTATAGCAAACAGTAGTGAGGTTGGTAAAAGAGATCACAGCTAAGACACTGACCCTTGGAACTCTTGAAGAATGTGTGTCACTCTGTCACTTCTTTCAAGTCTTTTCTCAAATGACAACTTTTCATTGAGTTCTACTCTGACCATCCTGTTGAAAATTATAGCTCCTCCCAAAGCAGATATTGAATGACCCCCTTTCTCTGACTTACTTGTTTTCCAAAACACTTATCATTTCCATGCATATAATTTACATTGTTATTTTATTTATTGTTTATTTTCCCCTACTAGAATAGAAGCTCTGCAAAGTCAAACATTGTGTCTGTTTTTCACTGCTTTATATGTAGCCCTGAAACAGTGCCTGACATATAATAGCAGCTTAGTAAATACTTGTCTTTGTCAATAATATTGTGGTCAGTGGTATACCTAGTGTATTTGACACAGACAGAAGATCGGTTTTCACACTCATTTCCTCTACATGTCAAAATTAGTTTCATTTACTGTCAGTAAATAAATAATAAGATAGAAGATGGTGACAAAATGTATTATAAAGAAGTATGTAATTATTCATAAAAATAAAATTAATAGAATAGTTCAAAAAAGAAAAAAATGCAACTATTCATTTAATAGCTATTAAATTTACCTAGCCATTTGAACTTTGTTTAGTTATAGCCTGATATAAAAATATTTTATTTAAATAATTGTCCACTAACCAGAAAGCAAACTTCAATGCAAACAAAGCATTTCAGAAAGCACAATGACTAAGTTATACCATTGATGTAATGTTTTACTTTATTGATTCATTCTTTAGTTTTACAAAAACTAACAACTTTAAAAAATACATTACAATCTTAAAGATGTTACTCAAACTCAGTAAGATGTCTATATATGAACCAAAATATGTACTTATGAAAGGAAAACATCACATCTCTGTGATATAGCCCACACTATGATTCACTGATTTATATTTTAAAAATAAATAAAAATCCCAAGCAGTCGCAGAAATCACTCAAATTCTGTTTCTTTGTCTTCAAAAATCATGATGTTATCACTATTTATTTCAAATCTAGTGTTCAAATACCAGAATGTCTAGTGGGAAAAATTGAGAAAAATTGCATCTAAATGAGTTCTAGCAATTCTGAACCATTAAATATGCATTTTTGAAACAAACGCATATAACTGAGCATGTGTGTTAGGACCAACTTAACAAAAAGCAGTTCTCTGAATTAATGTTATGCAGAAAGCTTACTAGAGAAAAGGTTTAAAAAGGAACACATTTGAGCCTTATATATACACACATGTGAGTTTTTATATTATATATCTTTATTATATATTTACTGTAAAATGTTATGTGTTATATTTATCTATATAACATAATATTTTAAATTAGTATACATATGTTAATATGTGTATTAAATTTTATAAACAAATATTTATATATAAATCAGTATAAATATATAAATATGTATAATATACAAATTATAAATATTATTAAATAATAAATCATTATGAATATATTATTATATATTCACTATGTAGATAGATAATTAAAATCATGTAGTACTTGCAGCGATTGTTTAGAATTTATAGCAACAAAATACTTTTTTTCAGGGAGAAGTATTTTATCACTGATATTATTTAGAATTGCTGGTACATGGTGATAATCAAAAGTGGACCTATTTAATCTGTTCTATTATTGCATTTCTATTTATGCATTTAGATGCATCTCTACAGACTATGTCCACTTTTATTGCTATCCCTGCCCTGCTTTTGTTATACCACTGGTTGTTTGTATTTACTTTGGTTCCCAGTGCCTTTATTGCCTCGCATTTGGGAAGTGGTCCATAATGGTGAACTAATCCCACTGCCCACAGTTAATTTAAGTGAAAAGTTTGAGTGAAGAGTAGTTTTGAGGAAAGCAGCTCAACGCAGTGAGCTTTTCATCTCTAGAGGCCTGGGGTAAGGAGTTAGAAGTGAGGTGGTCATCCATTCAACACGACCTCTGGAGTGATGTGAGAGTGCACAGTTCCCAAACCATCTAGAACCCAAAAAGTGCTGTCCCTATGCCAGTCCATCTGGAACCATCCGTCTTCGCCAGGAGGATTGGCGGCAGCTAGGGGATTCTCCCCTGGGTATAGGCATTGGGGTTCTGAAGGACAGAGCTCTGAGTTTCTTTGCCAGGGCAGGGGCAGCCAAAGTTCTCAAGATCCAGGACTATATTAGGAAATATATTCACCAGGGGAACAATAAACATGTTTGTTTTCTTCCAGCGCAGTCTGTTCTGCTTATCTCAGACACCTCCCTTCCTTCAGCAGAAATCACAGTCCTGGGAGGAATGTTCCCTTGGGGTTAGGGAAGTTTTCCCTCTGCCTAAAGGAGGTCTCACCCTTGGTATTTATGAAATCATTTCAAAATAAATGATTTCTCTGAG
Organism: Neogale vison; assembly: GCF_020171115.1. NCBI lineage: Eukaryota > Metazoa > Chordata > Mammalia > Carnivora > Mustelidae > Neogale > Neogale vison. The sequence goes on from NC_058098.1 coordinate 130,195,276, forward strand.
ACCAACAGATAGTTTCTTAAATATCAAATGCGAACAGCCATGCAAAGGAGGCTTTCCTGAAGGCGAGTACAATGGGTTCAGTGCATCAGAGGGTATCTTCCTCACAATCCTCCTAACCAATCTTGTTGGATATTCATCACTGTGCTTAGGGTCATGGGAGCTCTATGCCATGGGGGAGAAAGAAAATGGAAGCATTTGAGACTATATCCTTGTTACTGCTCATCATTTACAGCCCTCCATGCTTAAATCAATGCTTTGAACCAGTGGTACATGAGTGTGCTAATCAGAAACCACCATATTCCTCCTACACACCTATGGCCCGCCACCCCTGCTCTTCAGAGTTATTCTTCTTCATAACTTTCATGAAATATGACACAGCACATGAATTTCTGGCCATTTGCTATTTCTGGTCACTGGCACTTAGTTTTCTGCTAGTCACAAAACTGTATTTTCTAACCACATTGCATGGAAGCCAACAAAACCCCTGCCCCTTTAGCCGGCTACCCATGCAAACACATTGAAGCATGGCAGCATAAGTAAAGCATATTACATTTCTTGCATTTGTAGGTTCTATGGGGGCATTGTATCAGGAAGGGAACAAAGACAGTTTTAAAAATACAGGGAATGAGGCTATGCTGAAAAGAATAGACTCAGGGCAATTACAAACAGAATTACGGACAACTGGCCAATCAATCAGTTCAAAGAATCACCCAGAATGACGAGAATAGTCATAACCAAAAAAGTAACTAGATGGACCATTATTAATACACCTAGATGTTAAAGAAATACTCAGTAATATAAAATAATCTGCATATAGGTGAGGACATAAATACAGCTGAAGCTTTTTTTCCTAAAAGTTTCATTTCTGCTTGGTAGGAAAGATTGGCTGTTAATGTCACCACATGGGCTAGAATTAGCTGAACAATATCTCTTAGTGTGGTATATATATGTGTTTTACCTTATAGACGGCTTCCATAGTTCTTAAGACACAGTCTACAATTGAGTAGATTGTGATTGGTGATTTTTGTAAAGTCTAAGCTGATAAATGCTTTTCAGCATTGCCATGGAGAGGAGGTTAGCCAATATTTGCAAGTCACTACCCTATGCCAACCAAATAAAGGTAACTCTTAAGAGAATGTGTCGCGGGGGGGTGGGAGGTTGGGGTACCAGGTGGTGGGTATTATAGAGGGCACGGCTTGCATGGAGCACTGGGTGTGGTGAAAAAATAATGAATACTGTTTTTCTGAAAATAAATAAATTGGAAAAAAAAAAGAGAATGTGTCTAATCTTGAATCCTAATCTTGTTTCCATAGGCTGTATCTTCTACACTTTCACAGAATTATTTCATTTGGCCTTTAAAATACCTTTCTGGGGGTAAACAGCAACATTCCAGATTGAAAAACAGGGCTTATAATAGTTAAATTATTTGCTTAAGGTCACATTATGAGTAGTAAAGATGAATATTCTTGTCCTTTATTAATAATATTTCACTTGTCTGTAATGTTATAAAAGACTTTGAAGTAGAGGCTTTCCACCAATTATCTACTGATTTTCACAAATTTGGAATTTAGCCAGAGATCTTGTTTCAGAGATGAAAACATGGTAAGTTACGCAGTTTGTAAGTGTCAGATTCCTAACTCAATCCAAGGTTTTGTCTACACTACATTGCATCTGTGTATGTTTCCTTTTCTAAAAATGTGTACATTTCTTTATTTAATTTCTGTGTAATTTATAATTATACTTACTAAGAAATGCATAAATGTGGCTGTCACTTATTCCTAATCTCTTCCCTCTTACTCCCTCATTTAAATAGCCAGCAGCTTGAACCACAAAACAGAATGAATTAAAAATCCAATGTAAGTACTTTTTGTTTATATCAATTTCAGTGCTGGTCCCCAAAATACAAACCAGTATCAACAGTTTGAAATTACTGTGTTAACATTTTCTGCTTCTAAGTTAAGCTAAACATTGGAGCAAATTGTATTGCAACACATATTTGTTTTAATTCCAATACAACCGATATTCTTATCCAAGACATGTTAACAAATTTTCCTGTAGTTACCCACGCTGTGATGGAATGGAGGTAATGGAATATTTTGGTTTACAAATTTGAGTAAAAATGAAAATTTTACAATTTTTGTACAACTGAAAAATGCATTTTTTTTTCTGTTAAATGACTTTGCTCTGTGTCAGATATAAAAATCCTCATGCTTCATCCTGTAAACATTCCATTTTAGCCTACAATTTGTAGCAGTAGCTCCTCAGGGGAAATATTTTCACAAGATTATTATGAAATTGATTTTTTCCCATCTTACCAACACATTTTATGGGAAAATAAAAAATAATCCTCTTCCTGTACTCTACTCTTGTGCAGATGAACAAGAAAAATCTGATCATTTAAATCGTACTTCATGTCCTGATGTGGTAACTAAAGTTCTCCTTAGAATACAAGTTTATATTATCAACAGTGACTCATTTTCTCAGGGATCATTTGACTCTCCCTTGGTATAAAACCATGCCCTTGGAAGGACTGTTAGCTAGATATATTAGACAAATCATCTTTTGATCAAATTCACTTCTATTTGAATATCACAAGTTTATAATTGTAAATGAATATCCAATGTTAAAAATACTTATCAGTGTGTCATAAGTGATAGTAAAAATTGAAAACAAAATAAAGTTTCAACAGATGAGACTGATTAAATAAATTTTGATAGAATTTCTGAGGAAACATTAGGCACTACTAAAATGCCTTATAAATTGTTCATGAAATGGGTTAATTTTTTAAAAGCATATTATAAAAAATTACTACATGTTACTAGCTCCTAGATATACATATTTTGCCTTTTAATATTTCTAAAATCAGAATTCATATTAAAATTCATGGTGTCTTACAGTTATTTTAAGCCAAGTAGCCATGGTGGCAGTTGTTTCTGCTGGCACATGTATGAACTTGGCTTTTACTCTTGTTAGAATGACTGAACAACTGCCATTACTCATTGTTTCATTCACAGAACCATTAAGGACAATTTTCAGAAGGAATACAAATCTTATATAAACTCTGTTTAGAATAAAAAGTTTCAAGCAACATAACTCACTTAAGGTAAAAGATAGTTTTCCCCACTAAAATTGGAAAGGAAGCAAAGGAAAAATGTTTACTCTCACTATTTATTGAAAATAGTACTAGAAGTCTTAGCCAGTGTTATAGGGTAAGAAAAAATATAAGAATACTACATATTGGAAATAAAGATCTAAAACTATCTTTATTTGTATAAGACATGATTGTCTACATAGAAAATCCCAAAGAATCTACCAAAACAAACAAACAAACAAACAAAAAATCATTTGCTAGTGCTAACAGGTGGGCATAACAAAGTCACAGAGTATAAGGACAATATAAAAAAATCAATTATACTTCTCTATATAGCAATTAATAATGGGAATTCAACATAAAAAATGTAATACCAATTTCAATAGTTCCCCATACACAAAAAAAAGAAAAAATAGTTACAACTTTAACAAAACATATGTAAGATCTACATACTTAGAAAAGCTAACCACTGATGAAGGAAGCCAACTAAATAATTGGAAGACATTCATGGATTGAAAGACCCAGTATAGTTATTAGATGTCAATTCTCTTCAAATTTGGCAATGGTTTTATAATTATTCCAAGAAAAGTAAGGAGTAGTTTTTTTTTTTTTTTTTTTTTTTTGTATAGACATTTTCTAAAATTTATATGGTAAGGCACAAGAATTACAGTAAAACAATTTTGGGGGTGCCTGGGTAGCTCAGTAGGTTAAGCATCAGCCTTCATCTCAAGTCATGATCTCAGGGTCCTGGGATAGAGCCCTGCATTAGGCTCCCTGTTCAGGGGTAGCTTGCTTTTCCTTCTCCTTCAGCCCCTCTCCCTCCTCATGCTCTCTCTCTTTCATTCCATCTCTCTCTCTCTCTCTCTTTCTCTCAATAAATAAATACAATATTTTTTTTTAAATAAAAGCAATTTTGAAAAATAAAGTTGGAGTATTTATGTTATCCAATTATAAGATTTACTCTAATGTTGCAATAATATAACGTGGTAAAAATATAGATATACAACTCATTGGAACAGATAGAGTACAGAAGTACAGAAATAGAGCCTCACCAATATGTTCACTCAATTTTTGACCAAGAAAAAAAATACAAAAATTAAATGGAGAAAGAGTAACCTTTTCAACAAATGGTATTGAAACAATTAATTAATATTAGTAATTAAGATGCCAAAAATAAACCTCAAGATAATTTTTATAAGGACATTAACTGAAAATGAGTAATGGGTAAACATAAAATGTACAACTATCAAACTTTTAGGTGACAGTATAAGCAAAAATCTTATACATGAAGTTGGGTGAAGATCTCTTAGACATGATACAAAAAGCACAATCAATAAAAGAAATGGCTGGTCAAACTGAACTTCATCAAAATTAAAAATGTTCTTCCGGGAAAGACTGTAAAGAGAGGAAAAGTGAAGTCTCAGACCAGGAGATAAAATCTGGAAATCATATATCCAGCCGATAAAATTTGGAAATCATATATCCAGCCAACGACATATCCATAATATATAAAAGACTCTCTGAACTCATCACTAAGAAAACAAACTCCCCAACTAACAAATGGGCAAAAGACTTCACAAAATAGTTTCTATCAATGGCAAATAAACCCCAGAAAAAGAAAAGCTACTCACAATCAGTAATCATTACAGAAATACAAATTAAAACTAAGATGAGATACACACCTATGAAGATATCTAAAATAGTTTTCTTTTTTAAAGAAAACTAAGAATACCAAGTGCTACTAACCATGGGGAACAAGTAGAATTCTACATCTTACTAGTGAGAATTCAAAATTGTACATGCACTCTGAACAACAGTTTGGTAGTTTTTAATGAACATACAGTGGTGTGTTCCCTCAATCCAGGGCATTTACACAATAGAATGAAAAACTTTTGTTCACACAAAAATCTGCATATAAATGTTATAGTGGTTTTCCATATAATCTCAGAAAACTGGAAATAGCCCCAGTGACCTTCATGGTGAATGGATGACAAACTCTAGTATATCCATACAGTAGTGTCCCTCATCCACAAAAAAAGGAAAAGCAAAAGGGAACAAACTATTGATGTGTACAACAGAAGAGATGAATTTCAAAGGCGTGATACTGAATGGAAGAAGTCAGTCTCAAAGATGACATACCATATAATTCCGTCTATATGACTTTCTGGAAAAGGCAAGACTATAGTGACTGAGGACAAATTAGCGGTTACCACAGATCTGGTGTGAGAGAGAGAATGACTGAAAAGGGGCACCACAGGGATCTTTTTGGGGTGATAGAGATGTTCTGTATCCTCACTGTGGTGATGGTCACACAAACCCATACGTATGGCAAAGTAACAGAACTGTCTAATCCAAAAATGTCAGTTTTACTTTATATGAATTAAAAAAAATAAATTATATCTCTAAGAAGGTCACTTAGATGGTACCAATAAAAAGAAAAATGCAGGGGCACCTGGGTGGCTCAGTGGGTTAAGCCGCTGCCTTCGGCTCAGGTCATGATCTCAGGGTCCTGGGATCGAGTCCCGCATCGGGCTCTCGGCTCAACGGGGAGCCTGCTTCCCTCTCTCTCTCTGCTTGCCTCTCTGCCTACTTGTGATTTCTCTCTGTCAAATAAATAAATAAAATCTTTAAAAAAAAAAAAAAGAAAAATGCATTTTTTAAAAGGGCCCTGTCATAGGTTTTCTTGATGCTGTATAAACTAAAGGTGTTTTATAAGCAAAACACCTTCAACTTAATGAAGCATGGTCTATATACATTATATTAAAGAAATCACAGGAAAATATCATTGAAAGTGTTAATCATGGTTGTTTCAGGTTGTGAAATAGAGATAATTTTTTACATACTTTTACATGTTTTTTACAATGAACAAAAATTCTTTTTATAAGTAGGAAAAAAAAAGTCAAATAAGTACTTAAAAAAAAATTAAGAACAACAAAAGTTGAGTCAAGTGGGCCCTGCTTGTCCGAATTCTACAAACACAAAGGGTCTCATGCAAGGATGTGACCAGGTGATTCACCAAACTCCGAACTCTCTGAAGGTTTGTTTGGTTTTTCTTACTCATGCCTATCCTCTCACCAGATAATTCCTCAAGATACACATATCGCGAACAATCTGCAAAGCCATAATCAGTTGGGGATTATTTCTGGCAACTATAAATGTGTTATAGTTAGAGAACTACCCACAAAAGTAAAAATTAAAAAAAAAAGAATTTTTATCTTTATTGGGAAAACAGAATACTGTCTGTGGCTGCTTCTTTTTAAAACTCAAATTCTGGGGTGTGATGAGAAAGCCAATATTTCAGAATAGGTAAAATAATGCTCGTGGCAGATATGCATTTGTTTTCTGTCTCTGTCCCCTCATACAAATACATTTCCACATGTCAGTCCTCTGAAACTCTCTTCTCTCTGTATTCCATCAGTAATGACTCTAGTAATAACTGTCAAGGGCAGGAATAGTAAACATTTTGTAAAGGCAAATGGCTTCCAAATGTGGACTTTCTCTCAGCGAGCATGTTTCTCAGAGCCTGACTCAGAACACAGGAGCAGATAAAAATGCCAAGCACTGGGACAGAACAGAATCAAGCGCTCAATGTGTGAGGGCTCAACTTGCAAGCCACCTGCCGTCTCCTCTCCTTGACTGCAGAGTTGACTGGCCAGTGGGTTCAACAGACAAGAATGACCCCTCACGGGGCTTGTGCACAGTGTTTGTCTAGAGGACCATTTACAAAGGTATCTTTGCGCTATGGGCAGGGGTGTGGTTGGGCAGGGGAAGGGAGGAAGTGGTTGATTAGCGTCCTTGGCCTTTGCATCTTGGGTCCAGAGAAAAATCCTTTAATTGTACGAAGGCTCATTTTCCCCATTTTCAGAATGCCACAAAACCTCCGGGAATCACCACTTTGACTGATTAGGTCAGGAGCCTCAAAGCTGTTCATTTACTTTTTTGTTTCATGGGTACCCACAATATTATGGAATATTAATAAAAAGCAATATACTACTGGATTTAGGAATGATGTTTTCAAAAATTTTAAGGATGTGACTAATGATAATGGCAGTGACAGAATAATTATGTACAATTTTATTAAAGTACTCTGTCATGAGGGATGTGTGTGTTAGACCAAAACAATATTTAGGAAAGCAATAACAACTTTTATTGCTGGGTGGTGGGATTAAGAGTAATTATTTCTTTAATGTTATTTATATGTTCCCAATTTCTTTGTCTAGAACATGTATTTCTTAAAAAAAAAAAAACAAACCTGAAAAGTAACAGTCTAAAACATAACTGTTATCTCTACATTTTAGAACTAGATTGATTTTTGTAACTTTATAAAGTGCAATCTTTCTTTTATAATTGCATGTTATCAATTAAAGATGTATTACTTTATTATAAAATTATACAACTTTAAATATTGAAACAGGAAAATTTTTTTTGGCATCTTAATAGGAAACATTTCACTATATTAAGTAAATATTTCAAGCCCCCTAGAAAATGCTCTGCTGGCACCTCCTGGCTTTTCCTCCTGTATGCCCATGTCAGGGTCCCCCATGTCCTGCCTTGCTCCCCTTCAGTGTTCTTATGGATTCCTAGGCAATTTCTTGGTCATTCCCTGATGATAAAAATCACTCCAGGAGCAACATGGGACTAGCTCACGTTACAAAACAAAAGGTGTTGTTTTAAAAAGCAAAGAATTTCTAGTTTAACTGCCATCTGGCATTTCTAGTCTAACAGTTTCCAGCCATCTGAGCAGCTAAATCAAGTTTGAGAAACGCACCACAATGGGACCTCGGACGGTGATCTGAACAAACAAAGGAAAAGAACCCTCACTCCCAAACCAGGGGCTTCGTGCTCCCTAACAAACAGCTTCGTCCTGGCTGCCTCCAGCTGCTATCATCTCTCCCCTACCGGACTGGGCCCTAGAAGCAGGGGGTCAAGACAACTGAATACACAGATGCCAGGCTTTTGCTGAGTCAGTGGGGTCTACACCATCTTGAAAGGCCCTCCCCGCCACGCCTGCCCCATTTGTCCCCTTCAAGAACTTGCTTTGCTCAGGAGAGATTATCGAAATTCTTGCTGTTTGGTTTTTACAGGAAGCCAAAGCATGGAGAAGTGAGTGCTCATCCGTACGTGTTTTTACTTTGTTACCTAAGAAACTATCTTCACAACAGAAGTCCTCATAAATACTCTGGAGATGCATCAGACACTCTCCGGTGCTGTGCGACACTGTGTATATGGTTTGGCAGCAGTTCACTGGGGGAAGATAAACTAGCACGTTTTGCCAGGATTCTATTACTCTTGACCTTGACCTTGGCTAGAGGCTGTTTCCAGTTACACTCCATCTTAAAGGAAGACAGCGCCTCCTCTTTCCCCAAGGTTCTTTTTTCCCTTCTCTTCCCAGGTGTCCCAAATACAATACTCAGGACGCTGCCTCACTGAAAGGAAGAAAACTCTGCGGCTGCTTCTCTCCCTTTGATTTCTCCTTTGAACCCAAAGTTCAAGTGCAGCAAGACATCCTCTTCTTTAGGCGATGGAGACTGCCTCTGGGATAGTACTCGATTTTGAAGTTCACAGTACAGTATAATAGTATATTGTTAACTCCTGGCACTCTGCTGCCCAGACGTCTAGAACTTACCATCTCACATAATGAAAGCTTCATACCCATTGAACAAATCCCCATTTTCCTCATCTCCCAGGCCCTGATGGTCACTATTGTATTCTCTCTTTCTGTTGATTTGACTATTGTAAATACTTCATATAAGTGAAATCGTGTAGTATTTGTCCTTCTGTGACTGGTTCATGTAACCCGGCATAATGTTTTCCAGGCTCAATCATGTTGTCACAAATGGCAAAATCTCCCTCTTTTTAAAGACTGATTAATATATACATTAATTATTACACATCAATATGTAACTAATAATATAATTAATACATTAATATAATTAATATCAATTAATTAACAATAAATTAATTAATATGCATACACAAACACACATCTAACGTTTGCTTTATCCACTCACTGGTCAATGCATGCTTGAGTTGTTCCCATATACTGGCTATCGAAAATAACTCTTTTAAAAAATATTTATTTATTTGAGAGAGAGAGAGAGAGAGAGTATGAGCATGGGGGGGCAAGGAGAAGAAGCAGAGAGGGAATCCTGAAGCAGACTCCCCACTGAGCACAGAGCTCCATCCCAGGACCCTGGGATCATGAGCTGAGCTGAAATCAAGAGTGAGAGGCTTAACTGACTGAGCCTCCCAGGGGCTCCTATCATAAATAATTCTTCAGTGAACATGGGAGTGCACGTATTTCTCTAGATTCTGATTTCAGTTCTTTTGGTTATACCTACTCTCAGGATTGTGGTGGTAGTATCGTGGGTATGTGATTATATTCAAACTCCTCAAATTGTATACATTAGCTATGTAGTACTTCCTTGTAATAAAACTTTTTTTTTTTAAGTACTTGATCCTGACATGGTATTTGCTTGCTATATTTTTTTTTCTCTTGACAGCGACAACTGAACTCATCAGCATCCGCTCTGCAACATGAAATTCCAAGGTTCCTCCTCCAGTGGGTGGGGTGGGGGGGTGAGGCACTCTGCCCCCATCCGTTGGTCTCCCCAGCTCGGTTGAGACAAACCATAAGAGCTGTGCTCTCTTGAGAAATAAACGGAGGGTTTGGGAGGGGAGGGAGGTAGGGGGTTGGGTGAGGCTGGTGGCGGGTATTAAGGAGGGCACATATTGCATGGAACACTGGGTGTAATGCATAAACAATGAATCTTGGAACACTGAAAAAATAAAAAAAAAATTCTCAAAAAGGAAAAGCTTCCCCAGTGAAGGGGTACCAGAAACTCTGAGGCTTGTGCAACCCAAAGGACTACTGCGTCTACTCCCTGTGCCTAGCCAAAGGCTTCACGAGTAAATTCATACTATGTAGGAATTATAACTGAAGCTGAATATTGCATAATTATACAGGGTTGAGCTCTTCAGGTTTAGTAGTACCCTTAAAAGTGAAAATAATGGCTAATATTTGTAGAACACTTCCAATATGTACTTTGCATGCATTATCTCATGTTATTCTTAAAATAATCCCATATGGTGAATGTTATTATTCCAATTTACTTACGAGAAAACAAAAGTTTTGCATTGTAAGTAATTTTCCTATAGGCAATCAAATGGTCACAGAGATCAGGTTTGAAGCCAGCTTGTTTCATTCCAAAGGCCAGCTCCCCCTACCCTGCTTTACACAATCCCAGTAAAACACGGACAGATCTGGGGGTGCCTGGTTGGCTCAGTGGGTTAAGCCTCTGCCTTTGGCTGGCTCAGGTCATGGTCTCAGGGTCCTGGGATAGAGCCCAGCATCAGGCTCTCTGCTTGGCAGGGAGCCTACTTCCCACCCCCACTGCCTGCCTCTCTCCCTACTTGTGATCTCTCTCTCTGTCAAATAAATAAATAAAAAATCTTAAAAACAACAACAACAACAACAAACAAACATGGACAGATCTGAAAACAATACAAAAAAAGAGAAAATCTTTATAAGTATCTTCATACAACTAATGGGTATGAGATATATTTAGTTCTTAGAGCAACTAAGAATCTGGAGATAAAAATATCTCCAAGTTGTTAGAAATTATTTACAAAACTCATGAAACCAATTCTGACATCTAGAGATCCTATTACTCCACTGGATAAGAATATAAAAAATCCAATCTAGGGCAACTGGGTGGCTCAGTGGGTTAAGCTTCTGACTTCGGATCAGGTCATGATCTCAGGGTCCTGGGATCGAGTCCGGCATTGGGCTCTCTGCTTGGCAGGGAGCCTGCTTCCTCCTCTCTCTCTCTGCCTGCCTCTCTGCCTACTTGTGATTTCTCTCTGTCAGATAAATAAATAAAATCTTAAAAAAAATCCAGTCTAATTCCAACATGTAGAGAAAATAGTTATGTTTTAAGCTTTTACTTTTCTTTTTTTTAAAGAAATATATGCTCTAGACAAATATTGAGAACATATAAATAGTATTAAAAAATAAACCCCTCATAAGTCCATCTCCCAGCAATAAAAATTTCCTTTGCTTTCCTATTTGTTGTTTTGGTCTAATGCAGGCATCCCCTGTGATAGAGTATTTTAATAAGTACACACAGAGCTCTTTGGTTACTTTTTCCGCAGACACATTCTTCACATTTTTTGAAATCACAATTTTTAAATCCAGTAGTATATTGCATTTTATTTAACTTGGGCATTTAGATTTTTGCAAGTATCTCATGGAATAATCAAACATGTACCTAAATATATCTACACAGCTCTAGTTATTCGTCAAGATACACTCTCTTTATCTGAGGGGTTTGAAGTGGCGGGGGGTGGGAGGTTGTGGTACCAGGTGGTGGGTATTATAGAGGGCACGGCTTGCATGGAGCACTGGGTGTGGTGAAAAAATAATGAATAATGTTTTTCTGAAAATAAATAAATTAAAAAAAAAAAGATACACTCTCTTTTTCCCAGTGGAATTACCAGGGCAACAATCTAAACACAGTTAAAGCCCTACATGAGCAATGCCAATTTGCCCTCCAAATAAGCTATTTTCAACTTGTTTAGGGGGGTGTGCAAGAGTCTTTAGTCACTTGCATGTTAGCCACACAAGGTATTTTTAATCTTACTAATATGACAGGCAAAAATGGTACCTTTCAAATCTTAATAAATTCCGTCTGGGATTAAATTTGTTTTCATATGAATTTTGGATATTTAAAAATTTGTCATTTTTTCCCATATTTTGCCCCATCTCGATTGAAGAAAGTTTTAAAATTTAGCTCTAAGGATATATAAAATATTAAAGCATTAAGCTTAATATTTGTTCCAAATATTTTCCCACACTTTTTTTATGTTGTTGATTTAGCCTATAATATAAATTAAAGACATTTTTTGTAATTAAAATATTTCAACTTTATTATAATTCCATTATTGTGTTATTTATTTACCTTTTTTAAAAGATTTTATTTACTTATTAGAGAGAGAGATCACAAGTAGGCAGAGAGCCAGGCAGAGAGAGAGGGGGAAGCAGGCTCCCTGCTGGGCAGAGAGCTTGATGCAGGACTCGATCCCAGGACCCTGAGATCATGACCTGAGCTCAACGCAGAGGTTTAACCCACTGAGCCACCCCGGTGCCCCTATTTACTTGTTTGTTGTTATTTTCTTGTTTTTTTCTCTACATTTTTTTTTTTTTTGCATAAAAACCCTCATATACCTCAAGATCAGGTACTTATTTTTTTTCCCCTTGGTTCCTCCCAAGTTTCTCATTTTATATTAATTTAGAATTAAGTATGACATATAAAAATGAACTAGGATTTTAAATATATATATTTATATATACATATATATATTTCAAACCAGTCATGTTTATTATTCCTGGTGAATAAAAATTAATTTCAGAAGAATGGATATCTATAAAACCCAATATTCCCACCTAGAAATAGACTATGGTTCTCTTCTTATCATTTAAAAATTTTTTTTTATCAACACAAGTAAAATAAAATTTCTTATCAAAGTTTTATTATGTCCTTATGCGTGATTTGAACATTTTTGTTGGGCTGGATATTTTATGATATTTTTATTAATAAATATTTTCCAGATTATCTTCAAGCTGATTTGTGTATCCACATAAGAGAACTATTGATTTTGATTTTTTGTTATTCTCATAACTTAACATTAAGCTATTGTTAATTATAAGAAATATTTATTTCATTAACTACTGAGTTTTGGTTAATATTTTTGTAAACTCAGATTACTGTTGTTAAAGGCGTGTGTGTGTGTGTGCATGTGCACTCCCAAAAGTACATTTTGGTATTTGTTTTCTGTATTATTATTAAATTTACAATTATTATTTAGCTTCTGTTTCCAATACTTAATATCATTACATTAATACTATGCTATTAAATTTTAGTGATCCTTTGGTCATTTTTTTTATTTTTTAAAATTTTTTATTTTTTAAAAGATTTTATTTATTTATTTGACAGATAGAGATAACAAGTAGGCAGAGAGGCAGGTAGAGAGAGGGGGAAGCAGGCTCCCTGGTGAGCAGAGAGCCCGATGTGGGGCTCCATCCCAGGACCCTGGGATCATGACCTGAGCCGAAGGCAGAGGCTTTAACCCACTGAGCCACCCAGGCACCCCTTTGGTCATTTTTTAAAGAAAGGTATGTGAGAGACATATTTTCTAAACCCTAATCTATCAAAAGAAGGACAAACTCTGTTAATTATTCTCATCTATGACATGAACAAAAGCTTACTTTTTTTTCTATAACCCCTTGTCCATATAGATAGATAGATAGATAGATAGATATCAGAGTACGATCTTAATAAAAAAGTAATACAAAGCTGGGTTAAGTATATAAAAGAAGACATTTCAAGTCCAGGAAGATATACCCAAAGTATTCAGTTGCACAGAAATGAGATGAGTTATTTTCTTATCTATTCAGTAAATCCAACAGACTGTCTACATGGTTGCTGCTGTAAAGCAATGTTAAACATTAGGGCAGTAGAAATGTTGGTTAAATCTTAGAATATCTTCTAATTCCCAGTTCTCTGGAGCTAGCTAACCCAAACTGCTTAAGTCTGTAAGGGTTTGTAAACATAATACTTTAATTATCGTGGCATCTTTAGAACAAGGTCTTCCCATAATCAGCAGTAGCAGATTTCCTAACCAGTATAGAATCCTTTTATATCTCTTTCTAAACCACTTATTATTGACAAATGCTATTGCATTTTCCCATGTTTTCAGAAGATAGGCCATATATTATTTGTATTTCTAGGGATAAATTTAGTTGTTAAATAAAGTGCAGTGTTTTAAAATGTCTTAAAATCTACAGCCCGATCATAAGCAGTTGCAACTAGTTTTGGTTATTGCAAATCTTTTTTCTTACTTCCACCTTCTAAATAGAAAAAGGCTCTATTAAAATGCTGTGCTCTTGCTACAGAGAAAAATACCTTAGTTTATTAAATTTTTCCTTTTTGCCATGTTTATATGAGGACAAGAAAATTAGAGCTACAAAGAGCATTGAAGAGAAAACATTGTCTCTTTCTCTGGTCACCCTGCACTGCACCTCTGCAATTTTTTTTTCTGTCAGCCAGGAAGGGTGGAAGAGAAGATGATAAGGATTATGGGAAGATATACATTAAAGAGAGCAAGAAATTTCATGTCCCCAGGAGAAAAGTCACTAAGCATGAAGAGAAAAACTAGAGGATTTTAAGTTCAAACTAGTCTTGAAGGAAAAATCTATACCACCTCATTTTGACTCTGATTCTAGAATGGGATATAGTTGGAGATGATGAATTAAAGGAAATTAGAGGGAGGGAAAAAGCTGGGACTAGATCAGTCTTTAATTTGCAACCATTACAGTTGAGGAATAAAGAGATGTCTAGACTTAAAGGCAGGCAAAAACAATGTAATATTAAGAAAGTCCATACACAGAAATAATTTTGCCTATTTTGGGGCTGTTAGTAGTCATAGTAATTTCCCAGTTCAATATGTGGCTCTCTGAGAATTAGAGTCTCCGAACTGACCTGGATCTGCTCTAGTCAGAGTCTTTCTCTTCATTCTCCAAAGAAACCTGTAAACCAAATCCTCTTCTCTTAAAACTACAGTAAGGCAGTTTCTCTAATGTGCACCTTAATTCTGTTTGAGACATTGCTAGATAAATAAGTGGACAGATGAAGATATATGTGTGTGCGTGTGTATGTATATGTATATATATATATGTATATACATACACACGCACACACACACATACACACACATACACACAAACAAATTACATGGAAAAAATTAGCAAATATGAACATCTTGTAATATACTCCAATAGTTTAATAAAGGATATATGACTGAGTCACTGCTGCCAACTTTTAGAGATGACTCCTAATTGCAAATTCTGAATTTTGTCTTAGTTGTGCTTAAACCTCTTTCTATGTTGAAACCTTTGCAACTTTTGTCATATGCAGCTACAGAACAACTACATATTATAAAGAGTATTCTAAAATATCCCCAAATTATATTATCTTGTAATGGAACTTTCTAGACTTTACATTTAGATGTGTGTTTATTGCTTATGGAGTTGGAAATAAAAGTCCTGGCACATTTTCATTTCATGGCATTGGTTTATTATTAATATCATTCTGAGAAAAGTATTGGCAACTGGGGATTTAGGAACAGCAAGAGATGTTTGATTCTCTGTGGAAACTCACTATATGAAAACAGTTTAGAATCAGTGGCTTTACCACTGGGCTAATAAAATGTGGAGGAAAATGTACCATGAGCTCCTTGTTTTCTTACTTCTGAGAAATGGTCAAAGGAAAAAGGTCTCTGGGCCCTGAAAGCTGTCATGTTTGAATGTGATGCTAGGTTCTGCTGATGTGTCTTACAAACATAAAGGAAGGGGAAGGCCAAACTATTCAGCTTCCTCAGTTGAGATTCTCTTTTAGAACAACCAAATAATGAAAATAATAGATATGGCAATTTTCTTAATTCTTTCAAGGGTGGTTATAACAACAGACTGTTCTAGATGCACAGGAGAAAAATCAATTCATTATATTCCATAGATGACCTAGGGCATTATGGCTCAATTCTCCAGAGATCTAGTTGAGAAAGGTTGTATGATGAGTGAGATAATGTGCTCACTGTATTTTTCTGGATTTCTTTTCATGAGAAAGAATACATTTCCTTATTATTTAAGGTAATTAGAAATGGGCTTTTCTGAAACTTGCAGCTGAAAGTAATTTAACCTATATACCTTACCATGAGACATGGTGAATTTCAGTTTACCTCTCTGTTTCCCCATTGATGGATATAGGACAGTTAATGTAAAGTCAGTAAGTATGTATTAGATAGCAAAAAAGTTTGGTATTGGTAAATAAACAATTATTCTTAAAGTTATAAATTATGCATCCACAGTGAGTTCCTTTTAGAAAAGTGATAATTTGTTAGGTTCATTAAAATCTTGTGGTTTCAAGATATTTTATTCATCATTTGAAAAACAAAATTGAATTGTACTGAGCACGGGTGAATAAACTTTTGACACTTAATGATTTAATAACTAGCAATAAGGGTAATTCAGGCTCAACAATTTGCTGACTGTTGACAGCAGAAGTATAAACCTGACCTCATTTCATGCATTTGCTGACAGTCCTTCAAAAGCTTAAAGACATGGTTGACAAGTGTGTATCAAGCATGGGGCAATTTATTTAAGATAGTCATGCCCTTGGAGGAAAGTCAGGGACAGTGTTTTCTCAGCAAAGTTTTTCCTTTGCCTTATTGTGGTGACATAAAATGACAAGCTATCCTTTGGGACTGGCCTTTGTGAGTAAGCTGAGGAGTTGGGTAGGGCTTGTCACAAAGATTTTTTTTAAAGAGGGATTCAATTAATAGTTAATTGCTCATAATGCTGGTTTTAGTTTTACCAAATCAGCTGTAGAATGACTTCATTCCCTATTTCTACATTTTATTTCCACGTATTCCTACAAGAATGAAATCTGGAGCTACATTTAAGGCAGAATTTTGTGAAGGTTTCCTTGCTGGAGTCACCTATCAGTTTCAGAGTGAAATCTGAAGTATCATTTCAATATATAACACAGATAAAAATACTGCATTGATTGAACTTTGGATAGGGCCACAGACCCCCATCCTCTTGCACCAATTCTGTCTCTTAGTAATAACTAAGTGGTGTTCAAGGAAAAATTACCCAGCCTCTCAGAGAGTAAGTAAACATTTAAGCATATTTATATAAATAAACATCTATCCTCTGCAGACCCACATTTAACCCCAACTTGTTTGTTGCAATATGGGCACAATCCCCCAGCTAAAAAAACAAAACAAAACAAAACAAACAAACAACATGGGTGTAAATAGTGGCTTCCATATTATCATTACAGAGTTTGGTATCATCGTTGAAAGCATGAGGACACGGGCAGCAAATGATTCAGCAACAGATTTATCCAGGTGATGATGATCAAACTTGAGGTAAGGCTGTCCACCAGGAAGTTTGAATTCAAAGAGATTTCATTTGGATCCATTATTTGTGTTGAGGAAACAAGGTGACTGTACCGTCCAGGTTATATGGAGAGGTCACAGAAAATGGATTCTGCCAGGGTACTTAGAGGTACTGAGCTCATTTACCTTAAACCAAGTTCATAGAAGCTGACTTATAGGCTTGGGAATAACTATAATTCACACTGAGAATTAAAATTCCAGAATAGGGAGGCCTGGGTGGCTCAGTGGGTTAAACCTTTGCCTTCGACTCAGGTCATGATCTCAGGGACCTGGGATGGAGCCCATCATTGGGCTCTCTGCTCAGTGGGGAGCCTATTTCCCCCTCCCCCTCTGCCTCCCTCTGCCTGCTTGTGACCTCTCTCTCTTACTCTGTCAAATAAATAAATAAAATCTTAAAAAAAAATTCCAGAATAAATAAGAATACTTATGCCATCAAGTTGGTCATGTTCTCCCCTACTGGCAACACTAAAATAGTTTCCAGGATTTTGCTTTATAAGCATGGGGTCAGAGATGGGAGTGGGAGAAAGATAATTCTTCATCTCTGCCTTGGAATTAAGCTTCTCAATGCTTAGCCCAGTCCATAAGAGTGTGCTTCCCCCTGGACCATGAAGAAGTAACAAATATGACCTTTCTTTTGCTTCCCCCTATAAATTTCCAAGTAGACTCTCTGTTGGTTCATCTTTTTATGAGTTGAATTGTGTCCTCCCCAATTCCTATGCTGTGGTCCTAAACTCACTGTCTCAGAATATGATCTTATTTGGAAACAGGGTCTTTGCACATAATCGAGTTAAGATGAATACGTTGGTGTGGGCACTAATCCGACATGACATATGCACAGGGAGAATGCCATCTGAAGATGAAGGCAGGGATCTGGGCAATGTCTCTACAAGCCAAACAAACACAAAGGTTGCCAGATCACCACCAGAAGTTAGGAGAGTCATGGTATAGTTTCTCCCCTAAACTTCTCGGAAGGAACCAAGTTGGTCGACATCTTGACTTTAAGACTTTTAGCCTCCAGAACTGTGAGACAATCATTTTCTGTTGTTTCAGCCACCCAGTTTGTGGTGCTTGGTTACTACAGTCTTAGGAAACTAATACATATATTTTCTTCTATGATGCTTGCATAATTGTTGTGTTTAGTTTTTGTTTATATGCCCTAGATCACATCCTTCAGTTAAATTTCTATTCTTTCTGCTTTGGTTTGGAAGATAGTGTGTACCCTAAGGAATTCTGCAGAATTCCTAACTCATTGACTTGAACTTAATTTTTACCAAGTTTTAGCTCTTAGAGGTGGCAATGTTTTTCATGTAAAACTCATATTTTTTCATACTTTTATAGTGAATTCACATAAAGCACTATTCAGGGAACTATCCTACTTTTAATTTGGTTACCTACTCTTTGAGATAGAAAGAACCCTTCATTATAATTTATTATAATTGTCACAGGATGTCCAAATTACAAGTATCCTCATTTTATTTGGCTACAATTACCAGATCCAAGACTGAGGATCTGATTTTCAAAAATAAGGCATAAGATAATGGAGATATCAACAACATAAAAACCCTACAGACTATTTGACACAATAACCCAAAGAAATAATTCATCATGTGACATTTGAATGACTTACTCATAAGAACCAGTAGTCTAAGTTCCTGGGCATTGAGAACTATTCCCTCACCCTGACCTGATTTAACTTTTATAGAGGTTACTGGAAGTTCATTATTGCTTTCAATAATTAAAATAACTTGAGAATCTAGTACAGCTCATTTATTTGCTCTCACTCATCCATCAATATTTATGTTGTGTTAAGCATTAATGCTAGGCACTGTGTATTCAGTAGTGAACCAAAAGGACATGGTCCTCACTCTCATGTTATATAGTCTAATGGGGAAATTACATTTAATAAGTATATAATTATAAATTATGATAAATATTAGGAGGAAAAGAAATGTTAATGTTATAAGAATATAAAAGCAAATGCCCAAGTAGTTTGCATTTTTACTAAATATACTAGGGCTCCTTTCATTACAGCTAGAAGAAATCTTACAAAAGTGAGAAAAAGCAACAATAATACAGAGGAATGGGACAAGATTTTAGAAACCACAATGACAGGGCTGGCTTCAGGAACAACTGAATCCAAGTACTCTGAATTCTTGACACTGATATCAGTACCCTTTATTTCCACTTCCCTTGTCTGCTTTTCTCTGTGTCCCAACTCCATTTGATTCTATTATAAAATCCTTCTCTCCATTCTGATCATTTCAGGCTTCCATTTTCACAGATTAGATGCAGTTCATGAAAAGGGTCTTTCTTGCTACTTCTGGTTCCTTGATAGATATGTTATTTGGTTTGATTGTGATAATTATTTCACAGTGTATACATAAAGCAAAAGTCCCTAGGAAATATTCCAATTGGTTCAGCATGAGTAATTTATTTGAAGAATAGGCAATACTAAGAGAAACCACAGAAAAATACCGCTCAGCTTAAACAACTTTCATGTATGTGTTTCCTTGAACAAGAGAAGCAGCAGGAAAGGATAAGGGTGGGGTGCCTGGGTGGCTCAGTGTTTAAGCGTCTGCCTTTGGCTCTGGTCATGATCCTGGGACTGAGCCCTACATTGGGCTTCCTGTTCCGTGGGAAGCCTGCCTCTCCCTCTCCCACTCCCCCTGCTTGTGCTCCTTCGCTCACTGTATCTCTCTCTGTCAAATAAATAAATAAAATCTTAAAAAAAAAAAAAGAAAAAAGAAAAGAAAGGATAGGGGTATGAGGCCCATTCCCATCTATGCAGGACTTGGCTGGTCTAGCATTGCTTTGGCCTCCACTCATTCCCAGCCGATGTCTCCAGCTTTCTGTTGCCTTATGGTCAGTGTGTGGCAAGTGGAGAGCAGCTGAGAGCAGCTCTGAAGCAATGCAAGGGTGAATGCTCCTGTGGTCCGGCAGGCACCTAATGCCTAATGCCAATTAGGAACCTGGGCACTTGGCTGCCTCACCTACCGATGATTGGCAGTGGCAACCCTCATATTTCAATTTTTTAAAAGATTTTATTTATTTATTTGACAGAGAGTGACCGAAAGAGACAGAGCACGAGAGAGGGGGGAGGGTTAGAGGGAGAAGCAGACTCCCCGCTGAGCAGGGAGCTTGATGCTGGGTTGATCCCGGGACCCTGAGATCATGACCTGAGTTGAAGGCAGATGCTTAACCGACTGAGCCACCCAGGTGTTCTCATATTCTGATTGTTTACAATCAATGTTACCTGAACTATTATATCATTGGCTATATGCGATGTTTATTATTCTTTCTCAACATTCATAATTTGTAGCGTTTTCTCAAATATGTTTATAGCCTTTGGGTACAGTGAGTGTTCATCTCTTTTGAGAGAAATAGCCATTGGCTTACTAGTAACACAGTCAACATGCTTAAAACTTTACATTTGTGGAAACTGTGTTTACAAGCATAAGCTTGTGTTGGGCAGGAAATCTTACTTACCACTTTTGAGCACAGGACACAGATTTGTATTTATTCCTATTAAAATGAAGAATGAGAACTGTCACAGTCAAGAGGAGACTAAGGCAATCTGATAGTTGAATGCATTGTGGTATCCTGGATGGGATCCTGAAATAGAAAATGACATTTCCTTAGCAAAAGCTAAGGAAATCTGAATATAGTAGGATATGGTTAGTATATAGTATATATGGTAGTATATAGTTAATAATAATGTGTGAACACTGCACATGAGTTGTAAGCAATGCACTGCACCAATGTAAAATGTTCATAATGGAGAACTATGTGACAGCATCTGGGAGCTCACTGTACTATCTTCCAAAATTTCTGTAAAACTGAAACCACTCTATACTTTTTAAGTTCATTTTCAAAAACTAGAAGGAGACATTCTTTTCACAAAAATTCATTTCACATATCACAATGATCCTATATAGGCCCATTTCTGTCAAACCATCATTGTCAGAAGAATTGCATATTATCTTGGAAAAGCAGGGGAAAAAAAAAAAAGAAAAAAAAGGAGGAGAGTTCCAGGTCTCACAAAAGAGTAGCAACAGCATTTGGCTAGTCATTGGTATTTGAAGCCTGAATTTAACAACAACCTTGACATATTTTCCTATTAATTGTTAATGGGGATAAAAACAATTTCTTGGTGATAAACTGATGAACAGATTTTGAGATTTAAAAAATTTTGAGATTAAAATAATTCAGTAAGTATGAATTGCCTTTATTTTTTTATATTTCTGACCTCAACAATGTGCAGAATGCTTGATTTTTCTCCTTTTCCTTATGTGGAAACACGAAACTAAAAATCCTAGTTCCCCCATGTTCTCGCATTCTCTCTTCCTGCCCCCCTGCTCTTCCTCCTCCCCTTTCTCCCACTCTACTGTCCACATTTACTAAGCATCTGCTCAGTTCCAGACACTGGGTTTGGGCCCCTTCAAGTAACACACCACCTAGTGGGAGAGATCCATGCATGGGACACAGCTAAATTTGCTCTCCAAGGAGAAATAAGGCAGCTGTCTTTCTCTTCTTAAAAGATCTTCATAGATTTGTCCCCTTGAAAATTTACTTTCAGTGGCTCAAGATTAGAAAGAACAATTGGCAGAAGCTGGCCAATGGCACAGAAAGCTTGAAAAGGGATGGGGAAAGTCAGAAGGCCAGAATGGGTGAGACCCTGGGCAAGTCAGCCCCTGAACCAAGCTTTCTCAAGGAACCATGGGATAAAGATGCTTCCATCTCAACTTTGTGATCTTTGATTGCAAGGGTGTGGGCTCTTTAAGAAACATATGTTCCAAATGATATTTTAAAAAAGTTGAATTCTCCAAGGATTGGCCAAAGAGGGTTTTCCTGTTTTTCCAAGCTGCCCTGCAGAACATATTATACTGTCCAGAAATGATGTTTAAAGTTTCAATAGCTTCTGGTTCTCTGGGCCACATCACCTTGCAGTTGCCCTCAAATTGTTTCTGAATCACGTTTCCTCTGGCAAGAAGCAGGAGCCCTCGGTTCACATTACGCCTTACAATGTACAGCGCGCTCGCCCTGCTGCAGAGGAGCTTTAATGTCAGAATGAAAAATGATAAAGCATAAATGAAATAGCAACCACATGTTCTCTGTAGTGTGGCCCTGGGTCTGCATGGCCTTTCAAAGCTGGGAGCAAACCATCTTTGCGGCACTTGGTAACAGAGATAGGGTTGGCTGGGTGGGGGTGGGGGCTGTACCTTCAAGGCCCCCAGCCTGGGGTAAACTGAGCTTGGAAAATGTTGTCTAGCTGGCCAGAGTCACCCCAGAAATGGCCGCTGTAGGCAAAAGGCAGCTAGGTAAGTGAGAAGAGGGATGGACAGGATGGACCCAGGGTTCAAGGCTCCATGTATCAGTCTGCCCAATGGATTCTACACCCTGATTGCTGACTTCTTTCCTAGTCATATGCAGCCCTTTCTGTTCTCAGCCGAATTCCTGTGGTGGCATCACTGTCTCATTATCACACATCTTGTCACCTTTAAATCTATTCACCATTCTGTAGGCCAAGTGAGACAGTGAAAAAAAAAAAGTGGTTTCAGTTACGCAACACAAATAAGTTCCAGGGACCTCATGTACAGTGTGCGGTGACTGCAGTTAATAATATAGTATCGGATACTCCAGAGTTGCCAAGAGAGTAGATCTTAAGTATTCTCACCACATAAAAAAGAAAAAGGCAGAAAATGGTAACTATGTGAAGCAATGGATACATTAATTGGCTTGATCGTGATGATTATTTCACAATGTATACATATAGCAAAGCATCAAGTTGTATACCTTTTATAGACAATTTCTATTTGTCAAGGATACATCAGTAAAAGAGCAACAGCAACAACAAAAAAATAAAATTAGTTTCCTCATGATGAAGCAAGTCCAGACTTCTTTTTTTTTTTTTTTTTTTAAGATTTTATTTATTTGACACAGAGAGAGACAGAGCACAAGCAGGCAGAGAGGCAGGCAGAGGGGCGGGGCGGGGGAGGAAGCAGGCTCCCTGCCAAGCAGAGAGCCTGATGTGGGGCTCGATCCCAGGGCCCTGAGATCATGACTGAGACTTTAACCCACTGAGCCACCCAGGTGCCCCACAAATCCAGACTTCTTAACACAACTTAAAATTCCCTTGGTGTTCTTCTCATCTCCTGAGACTCTCTCAGGACATATCTACTTCATCTCTTCACAAACTACTCACATTTCCCAGAAGATTCTATGCCTATGGACATTCTTATGCCCCCTTTCCTGTCTGTAAAGCCCTCACCTCACACTGACTGCCTGGGGAATTAACACTCCTTCAAGACTCAATTCATACACGACCTCCTCTGTAAAGTCTACCTGATCATCATTCTAGGAAAATGAGTCATCTCACAGGTCCCTGTATACATCTGTATTACATCATTTTTTAAAAATTTTACTTATTTATTTGACAGAGAGAAAGAGATCACAAGTAGGCAGAGACAGGCGGGGACAGGGAGGGGAGGGCAGGAAGCAGGCTCCCTGAGCAGAGAGCCGAATGTGGGGCTTGATCCCAGGACCTTGAGATCATGACCTGAGCTGAAGACAGAAGCTTAACATGCTGAGCCACCCAGATGCCCCATGTATTACATCATTTATAAAATTACATGTTGCAAATGTTTCTTTACAATTCTGTCCCTTGCCTAATATGATGAGCAACTCAAACATAGCAAGTATTTTCTATCCCTTGTTGCTATAGACCGAATATGTCCCTCCCCGCCCCCCTGCAAATGCTTATGTTAAATCACAATGCCCAAGGTATTGGCATTAATACGTGGAGCCTTTGGGAGATGGTTAGGTTATGAATGCAGAACTCTCATAAATGGAATCAATACTTTCATGAGAGACTCCAGAGAGCCTTGCCTTTGTCCCTTCCTCCATATAAGGATACAGTGAGGTGGCCGCCATCGACGGGTGCCTTCATCTCAGACTTCCCAGCCCCCAAGAACTATGAGCAATACATTCTGGCTGCTTGTAAGCTACCTGGTATATGGCACTTTGTTGCAGTGACCTGAATAGACTAAGACATTTGTCCAGTGGTATGCTCAAGCAAGCTTTAGAGAACTAGTTGTGCAGAGAGAACTAATTTCCCCACCTTGTGTTCAGCAATGTCACATTGGTGGTTGGAGATCAGCCACCGTGGGAATATGTATATCAGATATTGGCAAACACTATAAATCACCCTCCACAAGAGCAATTTGTTCAATATTTAGTAGCACAGCACTGCTTGCTAGTCTCTAAAATAGACTCTAAAACATGGTATCTCACAAAAAGAGGAACGAGAGCACAGGCCCGAGGGGAGCCCTGAACCTGAAACAGGGGTCCCTTGGGAGGATCTGGGCTGAGTGCAGGCAACCTGGGGATCCGTGAGCTCACCAGACCACGGATCCCCTGCTGTCATCCTGCAGCTGGAGGGGTGTGCGCTGCCAATGCGTGAACCACACAATTTAGGGAAGTCAAGGACCTGGGGTCAGGACAATACATTTTAAAAGGAAGAAACAGCTGAATGAGTAAATCTATGGATATATGACCTACTAATGGTGAATTGATACATGGTGAGACTTAATCTTTCCAATCCTTTCATAATAAATTCTGACCTATAAAATGAGGACATCACATTCTACTCACCTGTAAGGACACTAACGAGGTGATACAGGTGAACAATATTAAAAAGTCACATCACATACACAGATCATATGTGGTTCAAACATACTGCTTTACCTCAATACTTCCTAGAAATGGTGCCGAGTGGATGGCTAAGGGAAGGATTTAGAGCATCCTGAATCCCTCCCATAGGTCACATAATCTAATTTTCTCCCATTTTTAAGTTTTAGGTGCCATCCCCAGTAATATTCAGACTCTTGTAATACCCAAACCAAATTGCCTGAAATACATACTATCTTGTCTTACTAAAGAATTATATGAAATTCGGCTTTCAAACAGCATCTGTGTAACAGTCCCTGAATCTCATTTAATCCTCGTTGTCTCCCAGCCGTGAGTTTGACGTGCCATCCCCAATAACTTTTACCCTATAACAGCTTCAAACACTAGAACCGACGGTCATCCTATTGCCAAAACCTGGGGAGAATTTCCACTTACTAGAGGTCTTACAAAAACATAATGAGCAAGATAATTTGGGATCTATTCTTGCTATATTTCTGGAATAGAGTGAGTTTGCTGGCATGAAAGTAGTGATCTTTTGTTCCCTCCCCTGCATTTGCAACTTGGTTCAGAGTTGAAAGTCTGAAAAATGGGAAAACTGTCCCTTTGCCACAATGGTGCCTGCTTTGGGGGTCCAACACTCATCTCTCCCCACCTTTTATATGGGATTTCCTTTCTGTAACCATTTGGAGATTGCAACTCCCCTCACATGGTTGGCAAGGATGGTACAAGCCTATCTGGAGAGAGGCCTTGTGGGCTGAGAGTGGCAGGCAGTAGGACAAAGGGGGAATCATCTTATCACTGGACCTGGGGCCTTGGGAGTGCACAAACCTCAGGCAGACCTGGAATCCGGGATGTCACATATCCAGAAAGTTCAAGTTTCTTTTTCAGAGTTTATCTTTTTGAAAAAATGGAAGGAAAGATAGCATCTTGATAAGATTCTTGGTAGGATTTCCGTTTTCTTCTCCAGAATTTAGTAACTTCTCTTATTTTCTCTTATTAAAATGCACTCATTAGTATAAAAGGGACACTCTTAACTTTGAGGCTGGGGAAGAATTACTCTGAGGGGAGTGTTATTCTGGCATGTTTGTGTCACGGGAGGGCTTTCCTGTAGGAAAAGGAGTACTGGACAGGTCTTCCTGGTAAGTCAGAGGCCAAGTCAAAGCTTTGAGATGCCAGGAGTGCATTTTCTCTTGGCAAGTCCACAGGGGATCTGAATCAGCAGAGGGAGTGGAGTGTGGCTCCCGAGCTTCTGTCTTCATGGTGCACGGTTCCTAGGTCAGAGCTGAGGGAGAAGCTAGCTCCCCGGAAAGTTTCCTCTCTATCTCCTTACCCTGTCACTGTCCACAGAACTCCTCCATGCCTTAAAAGTCTTGGGGCCTCACAGTAAAGTGTGGGATTTATATTTGTTAGAAGGCAAGATGTTAGCCAAAGTGTAGCTAAACATAAACTTAAGTTTTTTTGTTTTTTTTTTGTTTTTTCTCCTGAGGGCAAGAGAGAAGAATGTCAGAGACTTTTCCTTTCACACCCACAGAATATAACACAGTTCAGGCATCCGGTAGTTTCTAAATTGAAACACAAAAATGTATGTTCAATTGTGTGAGAATAAACAGACTACAGCCCTGGGCACGCCTTGGTGGCACCTCTGAATGGTTCTCATGGAAAGAACTCTGTGAAGACACTGAGCCACAATGTAAGGAGTGGGCCTGTGAAGGGGAGGGCGGAGAGCCGGAGGGGAAAGCATGACCTTGATTATGTGCCCAGTGAGGTTTAGAAGCAGGAAGCTCAGACGAAGACGGTTAGCACGATGGCAAGCACCGAGCAGGCGGGTCGTTGGTTGGCCACGGTGAGTGGCCCTCCGCGATTCTGCCTGTTGCTGCCATAAGTACTATGCTGATTCTAAAGAGGGGCGTGGAATGAGTGTAGGAAATTCTGTAGGAAAGCCACTTGGTGATGACTAATCTAGACAGTCTGGTAGGTTGGTGGGCAGGGGCATTTGTTTAGTTCCTGTATCTCCTTATGCTCCGTTTGACCTCAGTCCTTAGCCCCCTGGTCAGATGGCCCACAATACACATGACTAAGCCTGGCACTTGTCCCCTGAAGTGCAGGACAGCTGCAAATGTTCAGGAGCTCTGGTTTTTACTATTTCAGTATTTTCACAGGCACCTCTGTCCTCCTTGTGAAATTCATTTTTGGGTCTAGAATCGAGGTAATGTCTTTGCAGATGCAAGGCAAACTTCTTCTGAGGCTATGGCATGCCCATGGTTCCCAAACTGGGTGAGGTGCCCCAGGATGCTGTGGGCCATGAACTGGGGTGCACAGGCTTTTCCAATTTGTTTTAATTAAAAAATAATTTTGGGGCACCTGAGTGGCTCAGTTGGTTAAGTGACTGCCTTTGGCTCAGGTCATGATGCTGGAGTCCCAGAATCGAGTCCCACATCGGGCTTTCTGCTCGGCAGGGAGTCTGCTTCTCCCGCTGACCTCTCTCCTCTCATGCTCTCTCTCTCTCATTCCTCTCTCTTTCTCTCTCAAATAAATAAATTTAAAAAAATTCAAGGGAAGCATAGTGACACTGGACATCTGTCACATCCTGAGAACTACTAGATTGAGGTGGGGCACGGTTCAAATTGTGGTTGTATCACATTCTTTTCAACGACATCATATTTTTGCAAAGTTAGGTTTTTGGTGATTGTGAATAAAAAGCGAGCACTGTATGAAAATCAATGTGGGACAGGAAATGGGAATGGCCTGCATCCAGTTTGATTCCAAGTTTCGGCAAGTTGCACAGAACTCAACAGGCCCACTTAACCCACTATTGAGTAATTGTGTCTTTTAAAGAATGAAATAAACAGTTGTTTCTTTCTCTTAAGTTATGCACAGTGAGGGGCACCTGGGTGGCTCAGTGGGTTATCCTCTGCCTTTGACTCAGGTCATGATCTCGGGGTCCTGGGATTGAGCCTCACATCAGGCTCCGGCTCTCTGATCAGCAGGGGGCCTGCTTCCCCCCCCTCCAACCCCCGCTTGCCTCTCTGCCTACTTGTGATCTCTCTCTGTCAAATAAATAAATAAATAAATAATCTTTAAAAAAAGAGTTATGCACAGTTATATATGTGTGTGTGTGTGTGTGTGTGTGTGTGTCTGTGTGTGTATTTCAAATGGCTACTAAATTGTTAGAGCATAAGTGTGTATCAAGTTTGTGGACCTAACTATTTAATACATGGAAATATTGGTATTGCTTTTGATCTAGAGATAACCTAAAAAAAAATTTGTGGAGTCACCAGGGGCACTGTGATTCAAGAAAGTTTGGAACCCTCTGCTCTGTGCAAAGCTGGTTGGTGATTCTCAAAGTACAACTCATAGGATTCCTATTCTAGTTTAGGCTTTGCAGCAGATGGAGGAAGTACCTGGCTTCAGTATTTGGGGATAGATATCTTCTCCTAACATTTACTGAGCCAGGCACAATAAAGCATTTTAAGTACAATATCTTATATAATTCTGATGATGCCCCAATGAAGTGGGTGTGGCAGTATTTGTATTTTACAGATGAGAAAACCAAGCCTCAGAGAAGTTAAAGAAATTTGCATGACACACAGCTAGTGTATGTCATTTGAACCCAGAATTGTTTCACTTGAAGCTTACGCTCTTTCCACCACACCATACTCTCCCCAGATGGATGGATGGATGGATGGATGGATGGATTCCTGGGCAAATCAAAGACCTGTACAGGGTGTCAGTAAGGAAATTACAAAGGGAATGGGATGGTAGAGAGACATGGGAAGCAGAAGTTCTTCGTGAAGTCAAGTATATCAATTAAGCAGTCTTCATTAGGAACTGAATAATAAACCCAGACTGCCTGATAAATCTACATGGAGTTCTGTAAAGTTCATCCTTTCTTTCACATTTTGCAGATACACAAAATTGTATTCTCTGTTACTCTGTGGCTAATTCCTAATGGCTTAGTAATGTCGTAGGTTGATCCGAGTTCAAAGGGGACAATCCCTTAGGTCTGCACATCCTTCTAATATTTCCATAGCCCACTAGCCCAAATACTTGGGATATTTGAGATAGTTCTGCCTGAATCAAGTATTTCTATTTGCATAAAATATTTAGATATTAAATTTCTAATGCTTTAAAAAAAACACTTCAGAGAAGAAGTATGTTTTCCTTAACCTCATTTGTTTTAAAGGAGAAAGAATGAGAGAGAAAAGAAATGCATCATGTTTTACATAAAGGAAACAGCTCTAGGCAAACCTTACTAAATATTTTAATGGTTTAAACATTCATTTTAGCAAGTTTTCTTTAATTTTCTTAACTTTGTTCCTTTTGAACTGGCTCAACCTTCATGTTTAATCCTTGGAGCTTTCAAGGAACAGCTCACAGAGAGTTATATACACAAATATAACAAACATTTCAAATAAAGCACAATGCATAAAACAGAGAACAGGAGAACTCTGACAACAGCTGCTAGATTTAACACTAATAGTTTTGAAAGATTTTGGCTTGAAGGTTAAGAGTATCTTATGACAATAAGCAGGCTTTGTATATAATGTCAACAGTCCTGTTGCAACATGTCCAGTTTTAATTTATTCTTTTTCATTTGTATAAGACAAATAATATAATTATGAATGTCTGGTTCATGACATTGAAATTTTAAAAAAAAAGCTCAAAATCAATCTTGTTTTTCAAGAATAACAACTTTAAAAAACCTCTGGCCTATATGCCTGGTAATAGCTACAGTTTGGTTTAAACATGATAATGTGCTTCAAATCTTCATGCATTTATTTTATTCATATTACTGTTCGGTGCATAGCTGCTTCTGCATGTGTGGAAGTGATTTAACTTTCTGCCCAATGTGCTTCTCCAGAGGGTACCATGACCGAAGCTGAGTCTTGAGATGGGGGTGGCCACAACTCCCTTGCCTTGCCCCACAGACAGGAGCATATGGAACTTTTCCGAATAAACCACTGGACTGCCCCAGCAAAGGCTAAGAGCCATCCTAGGCAGATCAGTGAGTGTTTTGCACATGTGCAAACCTATACAGAAACGTACATGTACATAACAGACATACACAGACAGAATTTTGTAAATAATACCACTTATCACGCTTTGCTTAAGAAGTCAAATCAGAAGCCTCGGAGAAGGGAGCTACGTAATGTTTAGAAGACACAGCAAAAGAAGCTCACAGTCAGGTCACTACGTGGGAAGCAGAAGAGGCTGGATGGAGTGTGGCTTTTGGAAAGAGGAAGGGCTCAACATGGTGTTGGTGATGAGCCCCCTCTCCTCCAGGACGTGCATGTTGCCAGTGGATGTCCAGACAAGGAGGTAGTGGGCATGTGTGCTTATAAAAAGGCCACGAGCTCTCTTTCCACATCCTGGCATGCTTATGCCATAGCCCTCAGGTCTGATGTCTGCAACCCAGTGTCCAGGTCTGGTGAGACCAGGCAAATGTCCCACTCTTGTACTCAAGGGTGTGCCTTGGCCTTGAGCACTATTCTCTAGGGAAAGTTCCACAATGAAACTAATAGTAAAATGGCAATAATAGTATTTATGAGTACTCACTACATCACAGGCATTGTGGTACATGGTTTACTGATAGATCCACCCTGATTCCTCACCACCAGCCTGTGAAGCAGGTATCATTACCCTTATTTTGCCTACAAGAAAACGGAATTGATTTTGCTAAATCCATGGAAGAAGTCAGGACTCAAACCAGGTGTTTTTCACTAAAGAATATGTGCTTATAACCTGTCTTTCTTCCCTGCAATGAAAGTGCTAAGAAAGTGCTAAGTGACCTCATGTGTGATGATGGTGTGATTTTTTTTTTCTAGGTCACAGTGCCCTCCTCTGTCCCATTCCTCTAAATTCTTAAGAACCCCATGTTCCCCCCAGTCATTTCTTCATCTTTCTATTGCACAATGTTTTCTTGTCTGCCATCTAGAAGGACACCCCTTGCCTTTATTTTGGAACCCTTGTGGCCTGCACTTTCACCGGCATCTGCCGATTACTTGACCCCTCACCCTGACACACAGAGGTACACTCAGGGAAAACTGGAACATCATAGACTTGAGCCCCTCATTTTACTGGTAAGTACACAGAGGCCTGGGGATTGATGGAAGGTTGGAAAGGACAGAAAAGACAATTGTCTTTTTTCATCCAGCAGATGTTCTAAGGGACCTTATTTTTATGTGTGTAAGACCATCATTGGTCCAGAAAATAAAAAGGACAAATGCAAGGTCCTTGCACTCCCCAGCCCTGGGCTAGCAATGGAGAAGAGGCTGTAGCTGGCTTGCTGGCAGTTGCTGCTCAGGGCAGGAATACTCCTTCTGGGGGATGCACCAAGTGCTTTGGGGGAGGGGGCAGCTCCTGCCTCTAGTCCTTTAATTTGGTAAGCATGCAATAAAATGGGTGAAAGCCATTATCTGAACCTATAGAAACTGATACTCTGGCTTTTTACTTCTCTACACAAGATGAGAGTGAACATTTCTTAAGCCCCAGAATTGAGAAGCACATTTAGCTCCTATTTTCATAGCGCAGAAGGATTCTCCATTTTACATGGAACTTGTCCTTCTGTCACTAGATAAGGAGCTTCACCAGAAGGGGGTTATTCCTTTCCTGCTGTTTACCCAGTTTTAGCACAGAGCCTAGTAGGGAAAGTGTTCACTGCAAATGTATTGAAGGAGCAAAGGCCAGACTTAGTTGAGAAATGGCACACTGGAAGGAGCCCTCTTTCTTTATAATCAGCTCCTTGCTCTAGAAAGACATCCACTCACTGCAACCAGGCCTGGGCTTCTGTGCACGGTGACTTCATGCACCTGTGCAGCTTCTGTCTGCGTCACCACTAGGACTCTGTGGCCTCAGCAGTGGTGGTCTCACTAAACCTACCTTCTCATCCTGGTTTGAGACAGAGACAAGCCACCATATGACCAGGAACTTAACCCAATCACCCATTCAGCTTTAGTGCAGAACAAAGCTCCATCAAGAACACTCTCCTGGATGTCTAAGAGCAGGAAGATGAAATTGTGTGGAAGATGGCATGTTTAGTTTCATTTCATTTGAACATCCCATACTTCTGTAGGATGTGTCACCTTGTGTCAGGGAATTGGGAGATCTGGAGAGTAACGTGGAAATCCACAAAAATGTCCCAAATCATTTCACTCTGAACTATGAATGACTTAGGGCATGGAGGATATTTCAGTGTGTGGGAATTCAGGGAAAGCCCCCTTGAGAAATAGATGCTCCCTGCCCTCAGCCCCATGAGGGCCAAGTTACTGTGAAAATAACATCCAGACTGAAAATGCGAGAAACGTCAGAGCTCTTCTAAAGTCAATTGAAAGGAGAAAAGCCATGCTTCCAGCGTCAAGGCAGACCCTCTCTGAGTAGCTTCTTCCTGGCATTCCGGAGTCTGGGAGATTTGGTCTGCTCCCTGCAATAGGGCAAGTTACAGGCAAACTACTGTGGAAAGGGCTAGCTGCACAGTCCTCCCTTACCCAACACAGTGCTGATTCCATACTGGGAACTGATCAAGGGCTTGGGCTTTGGAATTGAGAAGATATGGAGGAGAGTCCCAGAAATGTTAGCGCCCTTATATAAAACCAAACAACTGAAAAGGAAAGTAGCATTTACTGACTTGAATCAAGGGTTCCTGCAGAGCTCTCCGTCACATGGGGGACACAGGTTAGGGGAAGGTGCAGTGCAATGTCCTGCTTACAAATTCCCCATCCAGCAGCTATCTTTCCACCAGCTGCTCTCTGCCAGGTGGTCTCTCCAAGCCCCAAGCGGTTTATTCTATCCAACCTCCCTCTGCATCTCTGTTCTACTTTGTTTCCTTCCTTTTAAACTACAGTGCCTATGTTCTGTAGCTCCCTATCACATTGTGGATAAGTTTCCACATCTAAACTTGGTGATAGCACCAGAGATACCTGAAAAGTGTCTTTTCTGACAATTCTGCTTTTCTTTATATAAACATATGTACTCATCAGAAAAGTTCTTAGGTACAAATGGCTAAAACTATATTCAAACTTGTTTTAACACATGTTCATTGTAAGAATTTATGCAAGCACTTAAAATTAACACAAGAGTTGCAGTAACTGGAAACCTTGGGGACAGGGGACTCACCCTTCCACGAAGCTGTCTCTGCTGCTTCTCCCTGGTGTCTGCGTTACTCTCTCTAGTGTCTTGATAGCATAGAGGACGAGGTCACCACTAGGTCTGCAGTCATCACATTCATGATGCTCCTTTATTGGTGAAGAAAAGGATCTTTTTCTGTTCGCTTTACTTAAGAGAATCATGGGGGAAACTCTGATTGCTATAGCTTGGGTCATATTCCCATTCTCAGATCAATCACTGTCAGCAGAGGAATGGAACATTATTAGTATCTGGATCTGGGTCATGTACTCACACTCTGTCTTGGGGGGGGTGAGTCATGGAATTGGCAACATGCAGAAACCCACGGTTTGAGTCAGGGAGGAGCAGGTCTCCAAAGAAAGGGTTTCTACTATCAAAATAAGGAAGCAAAGATGCTGGGCATATGGAAACAATAATTGTACATCACAGATAATAATGATTATAGCATAATTTGTGACAAGCCCAATGTGTGTCATGTTTTCACTTATGACTGAATTTCAGGTAGTTCTCATAACAAATATACATGGGAAGGTACTTCCCCCATGCACGAAAGAAGAAACAAAAGATCAAAGGATCAGGTTGTATTATGGTGCCGTGGCTAGGCAGAAAGGCTGGAGAGATACCCACAGCTTGAAAAGTATTTCTGAATGTTTTAGCTTGTTACTGTCTAAGTCATTCCTCTGAGGAAGGTAAAAACAGTGAATCTATAAATGAATAAATCTTACTGATTTTGCATCAAATAAACATCAGACAGAAAAGATCGAGTGATATGGGTAGAATTGGAATCATGACTATTGAAGAAAGATGTTGACCTTAAAGTAGCCTGGGGGGAGGGGGACAACAACAGCAACAACCTTGAAATTGAACCAAGTGTTAATCACTCATAAAAATTCTAAATTGGAGAAATTACACAATTTGAAAATGGCAATTTAATAAATGGAATCTCAGTTTTAATTCTTACTTTAGCTTTACAGGGGATGAATCTTTTAGTTATTATTTAGAGAAGTTGACACAGTAAGTATGTAGGAGAAGCCAAAGATACAGGAATAAGGATGAAAACATATTTAAAAAAATAGCATAGTATTCCAAGAGAAACAGCTATTAAAGCCTTAATATATGAAAATGTGACCATGACTTGATGACAAAAAGTAAAAAACACTATAAATTTATGTGTATAATGAAACTTGAGCAAAGGAACCTTATAAATCTCTGTGGAATAAAGGTGAACAAAATATAATAAAATAAAGTTTGCAAGTATAACATTCTAAGAAATGATTTTCATGACCTAGTTCATAATAGAGATATTTATTATGTTAATATCTCAGAAATGCATGGGCTAAAAGTAATTTAATGTAATTACGTAAGTTCAACAGAAGATGATAAAGGATTTAGTACTATGAATAATAGAACAGATTTTTTTAAAAAGATTTTATTTATTTGACAAAGAGAGATCACAAGTAGGCAGAGGCAGGCAGAGAGAGAGGAAGGGAAGCAGGCTCCTTGCCAAGCACAGAGTCTGATGCGGGGCTCGATCCCAGGACCCTGGGATCATGATCTGAGCCGAAAGCAGAGGCTTTAACCCACTAAGCCACTCAGGCGCCCCAATAGAATGGATTTTAAAAGAAATTCTCTACTATTGAACTAAGTCACCTAATGACTATCTATTTAACGAAAAGTTTTTGGAATCGTGTGTGCATCTCCCTGTCAAAATTAAGTTGCAAACAGGTCATTATTTAGCTAGTGATACTTGTGTCAAAACAATGTACATGCCAACAGTGTCTTAATATCAAAAAGTGATTTAAAGGTTATAAGAATGACTTGGGGTGCCTGGGTGGTTCAGTCAGTTAAGCGTCTGACTTCAGCTCAGGTCATGATTTCAGGGTCCTGGGATTGAGCCCTGCTTTAGGCTCTGTGCTCAGTGGAGAGTCTTTTTCTCTCTCTCCCTTTGTCCCTTCCCCTCACTCATTCTTTCTCTCTCTCTCTTAAATAAATAAGTAAAATCTTCAAAAAATTTATGAACATGAGTATGAATAATTTGGAGCATGATTTATTTCACTTAGTATAGAGTCCTGTAATACACAATGTAGCTTGTCTACAAACTAGAAAGAACATTTTGATTTTTTTGTTTTATATATTGACTTGTTTTACCCCATTAGTAGTAAAATACTTTACTATCCTCTCAGCATTGATGGACAAGGAGTTAGGAGAACAAAGAGAGCATGCTTTCATCAGGAACCAGCTGAGAGTATTTCCTATAGAAAGACTCAGTCACTTAGATGATTGGAAATTGGACTTCACAGACAGAATAGAAAACAGAATATTTTGAAGGGAGCCAAACTGTGGGATTTTGAATACACTGACTGATGCTTTTACTTGACCTATTGAATTAGTTGTAGAGGGCCTCATAGACAAGGAATGGGAAAGAGGTCTATTATGATCAGATTGTGGGGATCTTAGGTCCAAATGGAGCGATAAAATGCTACTGGCTCTTGTGAATGACTGATATCTTTTATTTTATCAGAATATAGTGGCATTGGGGCCTTAGTTTCTTTACCTGTAAAATGGGATGAACAATTCCTCAAAACTTACAATCAAGTTATGTGTATGAAAGAAACTGACCCAGGATGAAGCCTATTGTAGATAAATGAAAAATGTATTCTTATCTGTAAAAGAACTCTGTTTAAGTAAAATGTGCAGTTTTTTTTTTTCCAAGATCACACTCAGATTGAAAGTTAAGGATTAACAGAAAAGTAATGTAATCTCCTTAAAGAAGGTATTTCCTATCTGTTCTTTAATCTTTTCATTAAATTATCTTCAGTACCTTAATAAAACAATAATAAAGGAATTCCTCAAATTTATTATATTGCATTCTGTTAATAAGATAGCAAATTGCTAAATTCATTTTATTTTTGGACGACATGATATTCACAGCTTTGCTTCTATTGAGTCATGAAATTATGCTGAGGTTCAGAGCACTTAGTTTGTTGTATATTTTTTGGCTCATATGAAATCCAAGGTAATGAGTTTTAACACTACAAAGGCTCTGGAATGCTTTCAAAAACATTTGCTTCCCACAAGAGAAATTAGCTGAACCAAGCAATAAAATGTGACATTAAGCATTCAATACTCCCATTTTTATGTAGTCCCAGGTCAACAAAAATGACCTCACTGGGGGCATTTCTCTAATGCCCTTGTTCAGAGTTCTACTAAAAACCTGTCTCCAGGAAGCTAATCAATAGTTATTTATGCATTGTGGACCCCTAAAGAAAGCCTACCTCATAAATCGAACTCAAGGATTCTGGAAGCTTCTGAACCTAATGTGGTTTTTAAGGATCCTCTGTCAGGTGGACCACCCTGTGTTCACACATATGTCTACATCTGTATATGGACATTTGCAATTTATCACTTTTACTTATTTAGTATTGTATTTTAAGGTCTTGAAGAAAACTCTAAAGTTGAACAATGATCAGTTAAAGCCTACTCTTCTTGCCATTTTTAAACATTCAAGTTTAGACTTCTTAGTTGTTGAGTAGTTTTTAGAATAAAAGATCTGTTCACCTCACCTGGAGTATCATGTTCTTTCTAACCAAAGGAAAGCATTTCTCTAAGCAAATAGTAATTGATCTAAGAAAGGGAGGGCAGGAGAGGGAAGAAAGATCTTCATGGAACAGTTGTGAAGACTGAGTGTGCTTGGTCCCAGGAAGACAAGGGCTGAGGAGTGAAGGGAGAAGGCAGTGTCTGCATGTCCCTAAAAGACTATTAAACAGAAAGGACTCACAGGGTGGGGAGGTAGATGAAGAGCAATAAAGTGTAGGGTGGCAGAGATTAGGCCAGTAGGAGGAAGAACTTTCTAATACAATGGTCCCAAACAGATTGAACTGTCTGAGCTGAGATTAGTTCCTTAGCATTAGATTAGAGAACCCAACTGGTGATGTTTTAGACCCTTTCCAGCCCTGGAATGAAGGCCTTAATGATCCTCACAACATATAATTCTCTCCTGTCTTTCTCCTGTTGTACTTCAGGACATCCTAGTCGAGCCAGTGTTTTCCATAGACAAGCCTTGCACAAGGATCCCAAGGTTTCTTTCATTCCAAGGATAGCTTTTAAAATGTTTGTAAAAGAGTAAGTACCAGAACAAGGATATTTATTTTTGGAAATTCAAATTAATTTTAAGAAATTTTGCGTTCTCTGTTTTTTTGAGTTAAAAAAAAAAAAAAATCCTACCAGGAAAATGGAGACATTTGCTTAAACAGGTCGGTAAACTGCTGTCTATTTTATGTCAGATTTCTGACTGCTTCCTCCCCTTCCTCCCTTTTGGCTATCCTATACCTTAATTAATTGATAGTAAGGAGAGGAAGCTTCCAGACACCAAAGAACATACTGGCCAATCAGCTTTACGTGTCCTTTATTTCTTTTGAAACGTAATATCCTAACAATTTACAGATGCTCCCTGCATTGCTTTCAGCCTCAGCTTGGAGTGATCCAAGTAGTTCTGTGTCATCAAGATGGCATTTGTTACTTGGTGCCTGGGGGCCAAAACAGAGGGCTGCTCATGGCCTATAGCCAAATTCTGGTGGAGAATGCAGAGGCTACCATCCTGTCAAGGACACTCCTCTGTTCTATCACAATCCTGAGAGCAGCAATTTAATTATAACCTCTCCCTGAGAAATTCAATGAGGATATCCATTCATTGTGCAACTCTATTATAGTATAATTTTACTTTTTGAGAGCTGCAAAGAGACATATGTCTCCCTGATCTGCTTAGGGATCATCAACAAGAAATCTGAACATATGAATCCCTCTAAGTACAGTCAATATCTTACTTGCTGGTAGTAATCATAACCTCACCTATTCTGATGAGAAAGAGAAAAAATTACTAGGGCAATCCTACAGAGGTTAGGAGAGCTGCCAGGAGAGCCGAGTAGCAGCCAGGGTGGAGGAGACTCAGCAGGGGAGCAGGATTCACAGCTGTATGCCTGCTATTTCTGTCATGGCTGTTGTGGGTTTCTGGCAGTAGATCTCTTCAGCATTCTCCAAAATCAGGGCATTCTGCTACCAAGATTCTACTTTCTCCAACAGCTTTAGGTTCTGTATCACTTCATAGTAATTCTAACTTTATAAATCAATGAATCAACCAACCACCAAAGACTTAATCCATGTTGACCACACTTGAAGAAAGTTTAAAGCAGAGTCTACTCTTCTTTTGGCCTAGTCTAAGAAGAACATCAGACATGTACAAGTAGAAAGAAGGGTGCTGAGAGTCACCCTTGTCAGTTCAAAGGAATTGCCATATGGGCAGTAAACGTGCCCATTTCACACATGTCCTTCACTAGGTTGGGCCAGAACAAGAGATACTTGGATGGATAACTATTTGAATGAAGATTTAATTAGTCCAGTGGGTCTCAAATTTATTTAACTAGTAAAATACCTGGAATACACACACACACACACACACACACACACACACACGTGTATGATCCATCTACCTATCTATCAGAAATAATGATTAAGTCAAATGCTTAATGCTTTGGGAGGAAACTGAACATCAAATGACTCCTACTCTCTGATTTTGCTTGGGACAGCCTCTTTGGGGAAATTTTAAAAACGTATCAATCTTCATTCCCTCTCTGCTTCCATTAGAATAAATTTTCAGGAGCTTGCAAGGCCCCACCAGATTATGTACTCTTCCTCACCTTCCCAGCACACATGCAAACATAACTTCCATGTTCTATCCTTCTGCTGACGTTAAAAATACTCCCTTAATCCCATTAGGGCAGAGTCCTGTCTCAGTAACATGTGAAGCCAATGTTGGGAGGTAATGACCTATTTCCTCATCCTATTATTTCCCTCTACTTGAGGACTCTACCAGTTGACAAAGTGGGGTCAAAGAGTTTGCTGCATATAGGATGAGATGGGTAGATTTTGAAGGTGAGGGTTGAGGCTTTCCCTAGGATGCAGGGATCACTTTCTCTCACTTCTGGCAAAAAAAAAGGAAGGGGGGTGATCAAAGGTATGAAGGTCTTACATAATGCATCACTCCCTCTCATCTTGAGAGCCTGAAGTGGCTCTGGCCATGAGTTATATTTGTTAGCAAGCACAGATGATGGACTGTGTCACTAAAATTGCCTTTTGATATTGTATTCACCAACACTCTGGTTCTTATTTCAGTACACACACATACACACACACACACACACACACACACACACCAGGCTACAAAAATACTTTTTGATTTCATCTACTAAATAATTCAACAATTCAAAATTACCCTCATCATATTAACATAATTACTTTCTGGCAAGCAAAAATTCAGAAGGCGATACTAATTTCCAATATGATTAATGTAGTTATTATAAGCTTCTCTATTCAAAGACAAGTAAGTTGGCATATCAAACTAATAATATTCATAATATATATTTAAAATTTTCAGAATATAGTTTCTTTCATTATAGCAGCAAAAGTTAAATTACCTAGAATTACTTTATTTCTCTTTTTTTCAATCTTAGGATGCTTTCTTTAAGACAACATCTCAGGTATTGATAATAACACCTTACCTATCTGAAAATCACCAGGCTGACAACTCCATATATGGAACACAGCCATGTTCCTAGTTGGGGAAATGTAGGAATCTGGTAGATATCTTTTAAGAATAAAGTAATTATATGCATGCCCTTCTATAGAATTTATATTTCCATGTTTGAGTTAATTGTTCTATTACATTGTGAGCAGCTTGATGATATAAAATATACGTTAGTTTCTTTTTCATCTCTTGGTCTTTGGTTTCCCTGTAGCACTGCAATGAGTCATCAGTTTCTGAGGGATAACATACCTTTCAAAAATATACCTTGAGGTAACCCTACATAGAGGCATTGAAGATACTGTTTAG
Source organism: Neogale vison (assembly GCF_020171115.1). NCBI lineage: Eukaryota > Metazoa > Chordata > Mammalia > Carnivora > Mustelidae > Neogale > Neogale vison. The sequence goes on from NC_058098.1 coordinate 130,235,079, forward strand.
AAGGTCCAAGGTAGTCTATAAACTTCAACAAAGGAGTAGTCTAAGTTTTCATCCCCCTGAAGCTCAGCTTCTTCACGGCAGAATCAGAGAGTTGGAAGACACAATCATTTTTTTTTTTTCAACTTTTTTTTTAAATTTCTTTTCAGCGTAACAGTATTCATTGTTTTTGCTCCATGCAATATGTGCCCTCCCCAATACCTACCACATGATTCCCCCAACCTCCCACCCCCTGTCCCTTCAAAACCCTCAGATTGTTTTTCAGAGTCCATAGTCTCTCATGGTTCACCTCCCCTTCCAATTTCCCTCAACTCCCCTTGTCCTCCATGTTATTTGTTATGCTCCACAAATAAGTGAAACCATATGATAATTGGCTCTCTCTGCTTGACTGATTTCACTCAGCATAATCTCTTCCAGTCCCGTCCATGTTGCTACAAAAGTTGGGTATTCATCCTTTCTGATGGAGGCATAATACTCCATAGTGTATATGGACCACATCTTCCTTATCCATTTGTCCATTGAAGGGCATCTTGGTTCTTTCCACAGTTTGTTGACTCTGGCCATTGCTGCTATAAACATTGGGGTACAGATGGCCCTTCTTTTCACTACATCTGTATCTTGGGGTAAATACCCAGTAGTGCAATTGCAGGGTCATAGGGAAGCTCTATTTTTTTTTAAAGATTTTATTTTTTTATTTCAGAGAGAGAGACAGTGAGAGAGAACATGAGCGAGGAGAAGGTCAGAGGGAGAAGCAGACTCCCCATGGAGCTGGGAGCCCGATATGGGACTCGATCCTGGGACTCCAGGATCATGACCTGAGCCGAAGGCAGTCGTCCAACCAACTGAGCCACCCAGGCACCCCTCTATTTTTAATTTCTTGAGGAATCTCCACACTGTTCTCCAAAGTGGCTGCACCAACTTGCACTCCCACCAACAGTGTAAGAGGGTTCCCCTTTCTCCACATCCTCTCCAACATACGTTGTTTTCTGTCTTGCTAATTTTGGCCATTCTAACTGGTGTAAGGTGGTATCTCAATGTGGTTTTAATTTGAATCTCCCTGATGGCTAGTGATGATGAACATTTTTTCATGTGTCTGATAGCCATTTGTATGTCTTGATTGGAGAAGTGTCCATATCTTCTGCCCATTTTTTGATATGATCACCTGTTTTGTGTGTGTTGAGTTTGGGAAGTTCTTTATAGATCCTGGATATCAACCTTTTGTCTGTACTAAGACACAATCTTTAAGTCCCCTTCCAATCCTGACATTCTGTGATACTCTATAATCCATTCCTTTGTACAAAGTAAAACAGCATTCATTTTCACTCAAGTGCATGGTGAGGCTACATTAAAATGTAATGGCTCAGGTATCAGAGACCACTAATAAGTGAGGTAGGTCCCTAGCTTCACAAGATGACCATTCTGGTTGTGGGGAGCCACAGTCCCATGCAGTATCCACCAGCAGGGTCAGCCACAGAAGCTCCTCCCACACTGTCCTTGTTGGGTTCTGCATCCAGAGGACAAGCCAGCCAGTTGCTTCTGAGGAAGGTCAGCACATACAGAGGGTCTCTGAAGGAAAATGAGGAGAGAGATCCTCCCAACAAAGAGTTTCTAAGGCTCAGTCAGAGGAAGCCTTGTTTCAGACAGCTTCCTTCTGTCGCCGCTCCCTGTCTCACTCAGTCATGGCTTCCTGCAGACCCTGTTTCAGAATCTAGAGCTAGGTCTTTTTTCAGGGAGTGCTTTCTTTCTCCTTGACTCTTTTCCTTCTGGTTTATACTAACTTAACTTCTCACAAAGTAGGTTTTTGCATTCACTTTTTGTTCCTATAAACCCTCATCAATTTTGACTTAGCTACTCATTCAGGGACGTCATTGGGTTTTTACCAGCCTCTTCTGACTCTATTCAGAGCACAGGGAAACAAATTTTCTTTCTTTCTTTCTTTCTTTCTTTCTTTCTTTCTTTCTTTCTTTCTTTCCTTTTAAGATTTATTTATTTATTTGCCAGAGAGAGAGAGAGAGGGAGAGAAAGCACAAGCAGGAGGAGTGGCAGGCAGAGGGAGAAGCAGGCTCCCCGCTGAGCAGGGAGCCCAATGTGGGGTTAGCAAAACAATCTCAGGACCCTAGGATCATGACCTGAGCCGAAGGCAGCTGCTTAACCAACTGAGCCACCCAGGCATCCTGGAAACAGATATTCTAAAGAAATGTCAACCCCAGTCTAAGGGAAGGATGTACGCCCTCAGTGGTTAGGACAGTAGACTACATTTTCTTCATCCCTGGCTCTGGTGCTCAAAATGAGGAAGGATGTTCCTCATCTACTAGAACACATGACGGGTTTGCAGGTATTACCTGTGCAGCTCCTGCATCCCCTGCAGCAGCCACCACTTGGAATACAGACTTGCGGGTCTGCCTCCCACATGTGCCCTCTAGCAAGGCGGTAGGGCTCATAACACTCAGCAATGTCTTATGAGGCTTTTTCTAAAGACCTTCTACATCCCAGAAATTAGCAGAGGCAAATCTGCTTCTCATTATCCTGATAGTCAATGATTTATACCTTCTAACTTGGGGGCTGGGAGAATGCCTAAGAAGGTGAACCATTTGGCAAGTTATTAACCCTTCTAGGAGAATGTGCTCCCAGCACTTCTCTGGAATCAGTTAGGTCACCATTCCTGGTCCCTCCACCCTAATGAACTGTCCCCTTTCATGGGCAACAAACTTATTTCATTTTCTTGGACAACCACTGTAGAGGGGGCAGGGATCTGTAGAAGATTTAAGCACCTCCAGAAGCCTTAGCCATAGGGCTTCTAATGGGACCCTTGCTGACAATGCTGCTTCAGTCCAGGGACCAGGTAGCACTATTTGTGGGAGGAAAGCCATGCTTATTTGAGAGTCCCAGACTTTGGGTAAGTGTGACTCCCATAAAAATAAATCACAGTTGCATGGGCAGTTGTTCACTCGGACATATGGTAGTAGTAGGAGCAAAATGTCAGCCTAACCATCTCAGTGCAGACCCAGTGGTTCTGCCCTTGACTCTTGGTTCATGGTCACTCATGAAAGTACTTGTGAAGACTTTGCAAAGACATTATAACAATGGGTGCTAGTGGCATTAATGTTCCTTCTGATGGCAGCTGCATCATTTTCCAGTTTAAAAATGCATGCCCATAAATTCTGACCTTAGCAAAACAAAAGTAGCACAAGTAGGATCCATCCTTCAGGGTTTCCCTTATGAATTCCTGGACAAATAAATGACAGAGATTTGAGAAATTAGACCTTACACTCATCTGGGCACATGGGAGCCCGAGGATGACTTTGTGGGATATCGGTGCACAGACCTATTATCATATCCCAAAGAGTAAATTTGGAGATCCCAGTTTACAAAACAAATTACCCACAGATTAGTGCCTCGAAATAACACAAAATTGTTATCTCATTGTGCTGTGGGTCAGCAGTCTAACTTCACTAAAACCAAGATGTTAGCAATACTGTGTTCCCTTCTGGAAGTTTTAATGGGGAATCCATTCCATTGCCTTGTCCAGCTTTTAGAAGTTGTCTCCATTCCTCAACTCATGACCTCTTCATACTCAGCAATGGTGGGTTGACCTTCTCACATTGCATCACTGTGACCTCCTCTTCTACCCCCTTTTCCGCTTTTAACACCCTTATGATTACATTGGGTAATCCAGGATAATCTTGCTATTTTAAGGTCAGCTAATTAGCAACCTTAATCATGCTTTGTTTTATAAGCTAACATATTCACAGGTCCTAGGGATGGGAACACAGACAGCTTCAGGGGCACATGGGTGAAAGTGGGTATTATTCTGTCTGTACCATTTAAGCACTTAGGCACAGAGAGTCAGCCATTGGGTTAGATGTTGGGTTTCAAGAGGAGTAAATCTCAAGAGCTTCCAAATCTAGGAGATAGGCAAAAAATAATAACATAATGTGAAGCAGTGATAAATAATGACTGTGGGATAATATCAGAATGTCTCTCCCAGCCTCTACTGGTGGCATGGCAGAAGATTTTCTGGTGGTACAGATGCTGAGCTTAGTTCCTAATGGATTAATAGCCATCCAGTACATGAAGAAGAAGGCATTCTAGTCACCCACATTCTTAATGTACCTCAAACATGGCAGCTTTCCCTCCCCTATAGCTTGGCTGATGAACTCTCCTGAAAATCACAAGGCTGATAGCAGCCAGATGGGGAACTCATTGAAGATTTTCAGTTGACAAATATATACTGAGTACCCATGACATGTCAGAACATATGTGGCTATCAAAGCTGCAAGGAAGGGCAAGACACATGCCTTTTTGGTGTTACAGTATTACAGAGGAAGAATGGAAAAGTTGATGTGAAAAACTACTTAGGAGATAGGTTTGTGAATCTGTCCAGAGAGGTGATACTTTTCAGATCCCAAATTGTACGGGAAGAGAACAAATCTTCAGTCTCCCCAAATTCCTGATGAATAACAGATACTACCTCCTTGAAGTTTATCCTCATAAACCAGAGAAATGGAAAGTCTCGGGCTCAATGGCTAGGGTGTAGTTCTGGCTAATACAGTCCCATGCCCATGACAGAGTTGCTGCAATCCACAGAAGCCACTATCACATGCTGCTTATGTCCCCACTGTTTACTTCCCAGCTCTTCCCATGGCACTGCCCCTTGAAGTGACCATGCACTGGTCATGTTCCTAATTCCAGGGTTATTCCCTGCCCTGGAGTTTTGGTGTTTTACAGGTTTTAATGGGTTGTTACAGAAGCCTGATTATCATTTCCATGTTATTTCTATGAGAAAATGTACTACCATTGGCTTCTAAGTGAATTATAATAAATTCCAGAGTATAACTCTCCAGAGGTTAGGGAAGGCCTAACTTTTACAGGGACTTAAAATTTTCTCCAAAAAATGTATCTAACTAAGCTCCCTTTAACCAGTCTGAATGTCACTCATGTGGCTAAACCACTTTTCTTAACTTAACGACCAATAACCAAACACAGCAAGCAGAGCGGCAAATGGAAGCAGAAGGCACTTGGAAGCAAGGGATGTCTGTTTAAATCCAGCTCTGCCGCTTAGCAGTTGGGGGATCTCAGATGAGTTACATAACATCACCAAATACCAATATAATCGCTATGAAATCAGCTTAAATCCGTCCCACTCACAGGATCAATAGGAAGATGAATGCCTGAAGATATGTACACTATGGGACACCATGGCTGGAGTAGAATAGGCAGCAAAATAAACATGCTTTTGCATCAGGAACCTCTGCATTTACGTGGAACACCACTGCTGGTTTGGTGTGTTGATATGTCCCTTTCTGTCGGGCAATGGCCTAGTCCCCAAATCCAGTGCTAATCACCTTTGAACAAACAGTACTGAGATACACCTGTGTGTATGTGTGTTTGTGTGTGTGTGTGTGTGTGTGTGTGCGTGTGCGTTTGTTGCACTACTGAATGCACAAAAACAGTAACTGGTTCTAAGTGCTTCTAATCAGAAGGTGGTAAAGGAGAAAGAACTTCAATAAACTCTTATATATGGGACACTGCTCTCCCCTGAGTGCCTTGGGCCCTCACACTGACACAGCAAAGGTACATAGTCATACCAATTACTGTAGAACCCTTTAGAAAGATTCATTCCTATGTATTGTAATTCTGAAAATACCACATTCATACCAATAGGCTAGTCTCTGCTAAATAAATTTTCCTGTCTTTCCACCAAAGAACACTAAGACACTTTGAATGTAAGGACGCGTGGGTGGTTCAGTGGGTTAAGTCTCTGCCTTTGGCTCAGGTCATGATCTCAGGGTCCTGGGATCGAGTCCTGCATCGGGCTCTCTGCTCAGCAGGAAGCCTGCTTTCCTCTCTCTCTCTGCCTACCTCTCTGCCTACTTGTGATCTCTCTCTGTCAAATAAATAAATAAAATCTTTAAAAAAAAAACTACTTTGAACATACGGAGAAGAATGTATGGGGCAGATAAATGTGCTTTGGAACTGACATTCCACTTTTTCTGCTGGTGGCCTGGAGGATCTTGAATAAGACCTTTTTGTAGTCCTTCCTAGATCTTGGTTTGTGAGATTCTAGAACTCCTGGTCCCTGCTGTTTTTACTGCTCTCAGCCCTTCAGAGCCTTCCAGAGCAAAATTTCTAAATTGGCATAGAAAGACTTCTTTGGCATCAAGTGATCTTATGAAACAGCACACTGATGAGTTAAATGAAATGATTCAGAAAAATACCGATTAAATTTCTCCTTAAATACCCAAGGGTTTAGAAATTAAGCAAAACTGCTTGGCACTAGGCAGTCTGGATTTTAACAAACTCAAAATGTTTGAAAAGTGTTCAAGATGTTTTGAGAAACAGAAAATGCCACTATGTTCTCTCCTCTCTCCTGACATCACTCTTCATCTGCCAAAAAGAAAGCAGAATCACGGTGTTCAGGATCTGGAGATCGGCTAGTGTCCCAAGAAGGGCTTTCTCTCATCAAATGGAACAATCCCGAGTCCTTGTTTGTTTTAATACTTACTAGCTTCTTTGTTCTGCAAAGTGGTAGAGCTAGTTTGCTTTATTTAAAAAAATGAAACAAAATAAAACTGAGTAACTATGAATAGTATAAAGTGATGACCTTAACCAGTGAGGTCATATTTTTAAAGAAAAAAAATAATTCCAATTATGTGAACAGAATATGTAATGTTGCCTGGCTTGAGCAATGGATGCAATGAACGTGAAATGCCACCACCATCAGACTTACAACTTCACCACCAGTGGTCGGTGCCTGATCAAGGAGGGTTGTGATGTTTGGCAGAAAATAGACTCCTGAGAGGCTATGTGGTTGAGTAAAAAGAGTACCGAAGGAGAAGTCAGAGGTCTGGGCTTCAGCCCCAAACCACCACTGCCTGCACGGATCACCACAAACAAGCCAGGATTCACACAGAAAGCAGCCTCCCACATTGAACCCTCCAAAAAAATTATGTGTGGGTATAGTCTCCCAGGTAACTTTCAGTTTTGGAGCATTCTAAGATATAGTCAGGTTATACTATTTGTACCTCCATAAACGAGGAACATAGCTTTAAAACTTATACTGATACATAAGTCTGGCTCACTGATTGTTCAGTTTAATATAATTTTCCAACAAGTATTATCCCCTGTCCCAAGTGAGGATATATATGTATATATGTATATCTTTTCTCCTCAGTGGAACTATATTAATACTACTCAGTCCATCCATCCATCCATCCAATTTTCTCAGCATCTTGCAACTTACAAAGTGTATTCATTATTTCCTCTACTTCTCAGAACCCTGAAAGGGATCAGTTATCTATGCCTCCAAATAATGCACAAGGAAACTGATACTTCTCAAGGTGAATTCCTCAAGATGACAGCACGATACGTGGCAAACTCATTCCATCATCATTTTCTTCTCTAAGGCTACAGAGGGAAGGAAGGAAGGAAGGAAGGAAGGAGAAGGAAATAAGAAAATGGAAGGAAGGAGGGAGAGAATGAAGGAGGGAGGGAGAAAAGAAAGAGAAAGAGCGAAAGTCATAGCTTTCGAGTCATAAAGCAGCAGAAAGCCAGTAGGCTCTTTCCTGTGGTTTTGATGACCCAGAGCCATTTGGACAATTACCAGGCTGAGACTGGTGAGACCCAGCCATTCTTTGGCAACTCAGTACAAGGATACACGAGAAACAGTTTCCATTGTCTACTCCCAATTCCCCAGTCATGTCAGCAACCAAGCTGAGCTGGTTTGGGTTTTCTCATGGCAATCAGAGTCAATTTCAAGATTTAAAAGCCAAGTTCATGCTAGAGAACATGGAGCCACACCTTTTCCCTTGTCAATTTATATGATCTGTAAACTCTTTCTGTGACTGTGAAATCAGGAAGCTGAAAGACACCCAAGTGATATGATCACAGAGCTGGGGTTGATGTTTTACAGCACATAGGAACTGATATCAGAGCCACAGAGATGAACATGTTATCACAATAGTTATGAACAGTCACCCTGTAGCCCAGACATTTATCATGCTTTACACCCTGCAAAACCCTGTTAAATTGCTTACATCACTTGGTCATCAAAACAGCTTTGTGAGTTAGAAAAGGTGAGGATTTTGCTCCTGCTTTGCAGATGAGGAAAGTGAGAACTGCAAACTTGGTAAATGGCATCCACCCAGTTGCCTGGAGGGGAAGCTGGACAGGATCCTCTTACCTCCATCTCTCTCACTTATCACAGCTCGTTCATCACCAACTCCTAGCCTTCCCTCCACCCAAGTATGCATCAGATCCCTTCAGTTCTCTGCATATCCCCCACCACTGTTCCAGTCAAAACATCATCCGCCCCTGTCTGCACCTTCACAGCAAGGATCTCACGGGTCTCTGTGTTCTTCCCTGCTTTCTGACACTCAGATCTGATATCCAGTCCTTCAGCGGCATGGCACAGACTTCAGCGTGAATCCAGACTTAGGCTTGATTTTGCCCGCCCTCCCCACAACCTCTCTTTCTAGTTCATTCTCCTCACCATGTCTCTTTTCCTCTGTGCTCTGTGCTCCAACCACACTTGGCTTCTCTTAGTTCTCAAACTCCCCATGCTGTCTCTTGTCTTAGCGTCTTCCCACATGTCATTTCCCCTGCTGAAGGTCTTCCCAGTCCCGTCCCCTTTTTGTCCCCATTTCCCTTTGCCATAATGACTTATCTTCCTATCCTATTTCCCCAGGATTTCCCTCTCCCAAGACTTACTCAATGCCTGACAAGCATGGAAGAAGTGTTCGGTAGCATATCTTCTCAGGAAAAAGTGAATGAATTAAGTCTCACGAAAGGCATCAAGCCAAGGTTTTTACACATCAGTTTAAGTTTTGCCCCAACAAACATCTATTTATATAGAATAACTGTGAATAGTACCTCTCTGTTTAAAATTGTCAGGTCACCTAATGGCATGTACATGCAGTCAAACTTTCCATCTTTCTTCCCAGACAGAGCAGCTGCCCTGAATCTTGAGTCCTTTTCTGCCTCACTGAAATTGGCCTGTATTCTGGAAAAGAACTAGGTAGCCCCAAGAACCAATGTGAGGGAGCCAGCTTTGTGACTATCCCTCAGAGTTTTTCTCCATAAAGGGCTTCTTGAATCTTTAGAGTATTCAGAACCCCAAGTTTCCTGGGTCATGATGTCTCCTGACTCACTGTTGCTACAAAATGCAGGAGGGGGGTGTCTGGAGGGGTTTATGGGTTGCAACAGCATTGAGGCATTAAGCTATGGGCATTCTGGAGAGCCAGATGGCTGAGCAGGGAGGAGCATAGCTCCTACACCACTGAATATGATGGAAGAGTAGACACTCTCCTGGAATAGGACCAGAGGCCCTGATTCAAAGCTGAGTCCATCTCAGAGCACGTAAGCCACAAGCAAGAACAGCCACACTGCAGAATCCAATCTCCTTTTGGTTTAATCCAGGGTTCCTCACCTGCAGCACTATTGCCATTTTGGATGGATAATTCTTTCCTATGTGGGTTGGTGGGGATAGGGAGGAGGCTGCCCTGTGCTCTAGGATCATTAACAGTATCCTTGGTCTCCACCCTGTAGAAAGCAATAGGAACCCTGCTCCTCTCTACCCCTCAGATGTGGCAACTAAAGTCATCAAATATTGTCAAAATCTCTTGGGAGAAAGGAAGTAAAATTGAAAACCACAGATTTAATGGAACTTAGCACCTTGGGAAAGTCACAAAAAATGCTTCTGATATAACTTTGCCTCATCAGCCTAAAGAAAACAAAATTTTAAAAATAAGCCTAAAAATATTTCTAATATTTTTATGGCGACTAATGAAAATATTAGGTGTGTAGTATTTAGCCTAGTCCTGGTACAAAGTAGGTGTTCAGAAATATGACTGGGTGAACATGCAGAAATTATGTTGCCCACGAAAGAAAGTAACTGAGACTCTTGGAGAAAGAGAAGTGCTCCCAGGGTTGGCTCCTCTGACTTTGTAACTGGGAGCCAGGTGGCCCCCAAGTCACATCTGCAGGGACAGAAATTCCAATGAGGAGAGAAGTGTGAGAATACTTTGTTAAAGCTAACAAACTTTACAAATGCAACTCATTTTGTCACACAAATGAGAGATCTCTTCTGGGGTCTTCTTTCCACCTGCCTCCAAAGGAGATCAACTTTACACATGGGTGGTGTACACTGGGGGTGCTGCTATGGACAGTGTTTTTTAGGAGAAGCTGTCTCAGAATTAGCTCCACGGTGATGTTGCCAGAGAAAGACAGCAGCCTATGCAAGGAGATGCATATGCAACACAGGAAAGGAATAGGTCTTACTGGAAGGCAGAGGTGGATATGAGACTCAGTGTTGCAACTTACTGTGTGACCTTTGGCACACAACCACTTTGAGATTTTCTTGCTTCGTTACAGGGAAAGGGTAAGAAGTAAATGGCATCATGAGAGACAATGGACTCTGAAAAACAATCTAAGGGGTTTGAAGTGGCGGGGGGGGTTGGGGAGTTGGGTACCAGGTGGTAGGTATTATAGAGGGCACGGATTGCATGGAGCACTGGGTGTGGTGAAAAAATAATGAATAATGTTATGCTGAAAATAAATAAATTAATATTAAAAAAAATAAAGTAGAGGATTGCAAACCAAAAAAAAAAAGTAAATGGCATAATATGTGCAAGTCACTTGGCATAGAGCTGGAATACAGCAATCACACAGACAATATAAGCATTGATAATATTAACTATTACTGCACCAACTTTTACTATTCGTGTTTTTAGCACTACCATTACTGTTGCCCAGAAGAGTTTCCATAGCATTATGGTTATTAAATTCGGACAAGTTCAGACCTGCCACCTCCTGTCAGAAGGACCGCTCCAATTCAGAAGATTCAGAAGGCTGTGAAGCAGGCAGATCATTTCAGCCCCCTTCCTTGTGAAAAACATTTTGGGTAAAAATCTGTACAGTCTCTGGTCCCAGGACATCAAAGTGGCTTTATCTTTCTTGGCAGGTTAGGTTACTAGGAATACTGAACATTTTTCTGTCACACCCATTGCCAAGGGTGCAATTTGGGAAAACAAATAAGGATTTACAGATAGCAACTTTCCTCTTCTTCTATTGATAGCCTGAGATAATTCATGGCTAGGTTTGGACAAATGCAAAAATGTGCATTTAGTTTGAATTTGGATTCATTCCTCATGAATATTAGTCATCTCAGCCTAAAATGCAAGCACTTCTCTGTTTCAACAGATGGGATATACTGTGGAATCATACTATAACACAAGGGGAAAACAAGAAGGTTGAAATTAAATTTAAGGATAAGTCTTGGCACAGGGGCAGCAAAGTGTGCAGCACCATATATTTCCCTACATAATAAGGAATGTGCGCTTAGGTGTGGCCTGTAGTCTTACAAAAACAAAGGGATGGGAATATCTATAAACCATGTTTGCTTGATGATTTAATTTGCTGTAGGACTATTGTGTGCATATAACTCTTCATAAAGAGTTTCCTTTTATTGAATGCCTCAATCATAAACTGGCTCAGTATATGTCAGCTTCCATTGTCAATGATGAAAATATGTGGGAGCCCACTGCCATTCATGTCCCCTTCTGCCTGTTGATATTCCACTGTTTCCCGACAGCATGGCTGGTGCATCCTACAACATGGAAGAAAGTGGACCAGTGTTGGATCAGCTGGTGATCCCGAGGTGTGTGTGAGGGCGGGGGGAGGATAAAGAAATGGGAGAAAAATAAGGGGGTAAAGTAAAATGAAAAGGGAAGAAAAGAATTGGAGCAGGAGAACTTTATATTAATACTTTCCCCACATCATATCAATTAATAAAATTCAATAGAAAATTCACTTGTTAATTCCACTGATGAATTTTTGCTGAGCACCTACTATGTACCAGAGACTGTGATAGGCATTGGGACAAAATTAAACTTTTATGATAATGAACCCAGAATTCATCTAACAACAAATAGCTAGACAAGAATCCTGGTTTCCATTATTATTTTTTAAAAATTTCCATTAACTGGTGTGCCACTTGGAAATAAAATAATAATTCTTGCCCTGTAAGAATAAACAAAAGGCAGGGAGCTTGGGTTGCTCAGTCAGTTAAGAGACTGACTTGTGATTTTAGCTCAGGTCATGATTTCAGGGTCATGGGGCTCCACGCTGGGTGTGGAACCTGCTTAAGTTTCTCTCTCTCCTTCGTCCTCTGCCCTCCCTTGACTCTCTCTCTCTCCCTCTCAAAAAAAACGAACAAAAGGAGACACAAGATCTTGAAGTTCCTTCTAAATCAAATAAAGAATGGCAATCATTATGGTTTACTTTAATATATTTTTATTAACCCTGGAATTCACTGAACACAAACCCTATGCACTACATCTAATACATACTTTAATGTCATGTTATTGATTATCTAGGAATTTTCATTGCCTTTTCAGTGACCTGAACTATCAACTTCTCAGAAGCAGTTATGGCTAACTAAGTGTTACTCAGGAAAATTTTTTAGAAACACAAAATTTAGAACTTCAGTTTTGTAGAGATTCCTGAGATTATTGCATCTGAACAGTCCTCCACTTAAAGATGAGAAAATGAAGGAGAAGAAATAATGACCAAAGACCCATTTCATTGCAAATCTTTCTAAAGACTGGATCAGACATACCTAAGTTTTGAGTCCTTCTTTTGTAACTAACTTAGTGCAGACACCTTCATACACATAATCTCCTTCAGTCCTTCCTAGAATACCATGGGGCAGATATAATGTTCCATATTTAAAGTAGAAGGAAAGAGAAGCTTTGAGAAGGTCAGTACCTCATCCTGGGTCACACAAAATTAATCTCCTTACTTCAAAATAGAAGTCTCACTATGTATATTGTAGTGAATAAAGAAGAGACCACTCTGGAAAACAGCATGGAGGTTCCTCAAAATGTTGAAAATAGAACTGCCCTATGACCCAGCAATTGCACTACTGGGAATTTACCCTAAAGATACAAACGTAGTGATCCAAAGGGGCACGTGCACCCGAATGTTTATAGCAGCAATGTCCACAATAGCCAAACTATGGAAAGAACCTAGATGTCCATCAACAGATGAATGGATCAAGAAGATGTGGTATATATACACAATGGAATACTATGCAGCCATCAAAAGAAACGAAATCTTGCCATTTGCGACAACATGGATGGAACTAGAGCGTATCATGCTTAGCGAAATAAGTCAAGCGGAGAAAGAAAAATATCATATGATCTCCCTGATATGAGGAAGTGGTGATGCAACATGGGGGCTTAAGTGGGTAGGAGAAGAATCCATGAAACAAGATGGGATAGGGAGGGAGACAAACCATAAATGACTCTTAATCTCACGAAACAAACTGTGGGTTGCTGGGGGGAGAGGGTTTGGGAGAAGGGGGGGTAGGGTTATGGACATTGGGGAGGGTATATGCTTTTGGGTAAATTGGAAGGGGAGATGAACCATGAGAGACTATGGACTCTGAAAAACAATCTGAGGGGTTTGAAGTGGCAGGGGGGGGTGGGAGGTTGGGGTACCAGGTGGTGGGTATTATAGAGGGCACAGCTTGCATGGAGCACTGGGTGTGGTGAAAAAATAATGAATACTGTTTTTCTGAAAATAAATAAATTGGAAAAAAAAATAAAAATAAATAAATACTGGGCTACACTAACAAAAAAAAAAAATAGAAGAAATGATACTACCGAATTCTCAAACTTTCTTGTACCTTTAGTAAAATATTCTTATGAAACTATTTTGCCATTTGCTTTTGTATGCTATAGAATTCAAGAAGGCTTCTCCATGTATCAGCTTTTTTTTTGAATGAGAAATTAAAATATAAAACTGTTTATTTATCAGTTTCCAAGAATCTATATCATATCATTGGCTACATTAATTATCTATTTCCTAAGTCTTCTTAGAAGAAGGGGTTTTTTTTAATTATTAAAAGAACATTTTAGATAGTAACCACAAAAACAAATTTTCAGTGAACACAGGGTCACTTTTATAGCCTATTAAAGAGGGGACTTAAAGTTTTTCTAGTCCCAGCTTAGCTCTGACTGGGTGAGTAATTAAGGCTGATGACCCAATATTACTGGGGGCATAAAGCAGTTAGTTGTATCTAGCTGACTTATCCCCCAACTGCAAAGTGGCTTTCTCAAAATTACTGGAGGTGATATTTTATTTATCTATTTATTTATTTAGAGAGGGCATGCACATGAGAGGGATGGGGAGGGGCAGAAGGAGAGAGAATCTCAAGCAGTTTCCACATCCAGTGCAGAGCCAATGCAGGGCTCCATCTCACAAATCTGAAATCATGACCTAGGCTGAAATCTAGAGTCTGTTGCATAACCAACTGAACCACCTAGCCATTTCTGAAGTCTTGTTCAACAAAAAGTCAATATGGATTTCCAGAGATAAATGAGCTGATGATCATGCAACAATCATTCAACTATCCCTAGTCAATGTCAGAAAGTCAAGGTAAGTATGGAATGTGGGTCAGAGAGTTCTAGTATAAGGGGGTCTGCATTATTCCATGTAGGGAGGTCTCTTTCTTCCTCTTTTTTGTGGGGGAGAAGGAACAGAGGGAGAGAGATAATCTCACTCAGGGCTAGTAACTTGTGGAGGCTTCGGCAAATCCCATAAGATTTCTGAGCTTCATATTCCATGCTACAGATTGAGGGGAAATCAAGCCTTGGTGGTGTCTTGGCCACTGCACAGGGCCATGCTTTTCTTGAGATCCTATGTGTGATGGGGGTTTAACTCAAAAGCTGTTCACAATGTCCATAATTTTTGTTGCCACTATGACAGCTTTATAGGTAATAGCTAGTTTTTGAGGGTCTGCTCCATGCCAAGCACTATCCTGGGTATTTCACCTTCATAACCACCAATTTTCATGATTGCCTGGACCAGCTGAGTCCAAAATTTTCTCTTGTTGCACCTTCCAGGTGCCTCTCCCCAACCCATTAGCTCTATTTACTTTCCCATGATCACTGACTTTTGGGTAGAGTTCTGTGTTCTGTTTCCTTTCTTGAATATAGTACCTTGTTAATTACACATGTGTTTCTCTCCCTCTCTCTTTCAAGAGATTCCTGAAATTCCAATTTAGACATAAGTCCTAGGAGTCTGTTTTCCTGGAATGGGCCATCAGAACATAATCATTCTGCTAGTTAAAGATTATTTTCTGCCTTTTTATAGATGAGAAAAATGAGCCTCCATTATAAGAAACATGCCCAAACCCCACCACTAGTAAACAACAGAACTGGAATTTGCAGCCAGGTTCTATTTAGCCCTGGATCCTGAGATCGTTTTACTAAATCATTCTACCTCCCAGAGTTCTCAGGGAAATGGAAGCCTAGAAGGAGAAAGGAGACTTTCATTTTTTTGACATTGCCAAATGTTTTGCTCTACTTCAGGGGAAGACTGACTATGCTTTTGAGAACCCGTCCTCATTTTGAAGAGTGTGTTTAATTTCTCAGGTCAATGCCTCCACTCTCTTAGTCAATGCCATCTCTTTTCCTAAAGGGAAGACCCATTGTCTTTCTGGTTATCTATGGGATAGACAACAGAGCTCTCTCAGAACGAATTCTCTGTGCTTTTACTCAGTGCTCTACTTAGTTCTTTTACGAAGTCAACCTCTAGTTACTCTCCTAAAAGTAGAGAAATTTGAAGAAAGAGCCTAAAGGTAATGGGAATCACTCTCTTTCCCTTTAAATCAATTTCTACATTGTCTGATTCATTACGTCTCTCACTCACATTTGCCTGCTATTTTATTCCCAATGTCTAACACAGAGCTTGGAATAAAATTCTTGTTCAATAAATAAACAAATGAATGGGTCTTTTTAAGTTTCTATACCAATAATGAAATTTTAAGGGGAGTTGAAATTAGGAGACCACAATGGAGAACTATTTGTCGTATGATATAAACTCAAGGAGAAAAATCCCATGTTTTTAAATGTAGCCTATTGGTCATTCACCAAAGAAAACATAGTTTGGGGCACCAAACTGCTAATGGGGCACTTATTAAACTAAAACTGTGTTAATAGGCTCTTTGATCCATGTTAAGGGGAGGCAAAGCTGGGCAAAAAAGTTACTTATAGGACATACACATCACTGTTTATGAGACCAGATTGCATTTAACAGTCACCAAGGAGACAGGCGGGCAGTGGGAGTAGAAGAACACTTGCAATAAGGAGTAGAGATCAATCTTAACTAAAGTGGCCACAGAAGGCTTTTGGTCCCCGGAAAGAATTAGCAAATACTTGGTGATAGGAATGTGCCTGCCATGGCACCAGGATAAGACTGTCTTATTGGCATGATCAGTTCTGTTGCAAAATAAAATAAAATAAAATAAAATAAAATAAAATAAAATAAAATAAAATGAAATAAACCTGTAGGATACCATTTGGGACAGCTGAGGCTGGATTGTGGAAGGTATTTTTTGTTTATTTGTTTATTTGTTTATCTATGCAAGGGTAAAGCCTTGACCATTAGAGTTCAAGCTCAATTATTCTCTCCCCTAAAAAGAAGTTCTCATTGGTTCACTGGTGTTAGAACAAAGCTGATTTAGCCATATGTAATGTACCCTACATTTAAAGGCCTCCATGTTTCTTTCAACTCCTTAAATTTTCAAAGGAAGGGGGGGGAAGCATGTTTAGTTGCTTAGTATTTCTGTATATCTTAAAGGACCCTTCATATTTATCATCAGAGACACACCAAAGCACATTCTAAGTAATGGAAGCCAGCTGGTGTTTTGCAGGCCAAAGTTAGTTGATGGTTTAATAGTAAAAACCATCTTTTTGTTAACATTTTTCTGGAGCACATCACCAAAGAATGCATGGTCCCTTTGTACATTTTTTAGAAATGAATGGTCTTATTAGCTATTTTCTTAGGTTTCTGAATACTTCTAGGACATGAAGGATCAGTCTGGTTTCTTTTGAGAACTCTTTCAGAGCTGTATAACCACCTTCTGAGCACTTTTTCATGTGGACTTCTTGGATTCTCCAAATTTACCCACTTAGATCATTTAAGAAACTTACATAAGCTTGGCAAACCTTCCCATCTGGGACATAAGCTAACCTTGTCTTCTGTGCTGGCTGACACTCGTGAATGAAAAACTAACTCAGAATAGCTATTAGAGATTAGGCACTTTCTTTCCTTCCATCTCTCAACATTGATTAAGCCACAATTCACAGGTTTCACTCAACATGAAATTCAAGCATGGCCACTAAAATCTAAAGGAAAGCGTAGGAAGGTAAATGCTCTATGCTTTCAGCCACTCATCAATTGCCCAAATATGCTATACTATATATTTACACATGTTGTCTCAAATATAATTCAAGGTGCATCCGTTGTCTCAAATATAATTCAAGGTGCATCTCAAAGACTCCCTCCTCCAGGGAACATATTGTATCCTGCTTCACCTCTACCCTTCACCCTATTCCAGGTGAGTTTATAGGGAATTGCACATAGTCTTATTATCATATCATATCATCAACCTATGAGCTAACTATAGGCAAGAATTGTGCCTGATTCATTGCTCCATCATTCAGCCCTGTAGCCATCATAGTAATTGGAGCTGAGCTCTGAAATGTCATGATGTCTATGCCTGCTACATTATAGGAAGTTATTCTATAACCTGCAGAAGGAAAACTGAATAAAGAATAGTTCTAGGTTGGGGCACGTGGGTGGCTCAGTGGGTTAAGCCGCTGCCTTCAGCTCAGGTCATGATCTCAGGGTCCTGGGATGGAGTCCCGCATCGGGCTCTCTGCTCGGCAGGGAGCCTGCTTCCTCCTCTCTCTCTCTGCCTGCCTCTCTGCCTACTTGTGATCTCTCTCTGTCAAATAAGTAAATAAAATCTTTAAAAAAAATGGAAAAAATGTTCCCATCATGTATAGAGCAACTGAGTTTATTGCATCTAAAACTTTCTCAGCAGAGTTCTTTTGGAGGTAATCCTTAGATCTAAAATCTAAGGATATAAAATTTTGGACCTAAAGCTTACCTCCAGAAGAACTTTGGTGGGAAAATTTTACATGCACTAAATTCAATTATCTAATTTATTTTCTCAACAACTTTGAAGCAGTGGTTACTATTCATATAATGAATGCAAAATAGTTAAAATGCTGACTTGGGACTTTACCAAAACTCATGAATTTAAATGCTACGCTTTTTTTTTGTTATATAAAATAAGCTAAAGAAGCAAAGGGTGAATGATATCATAAAAAGTACCAGAAAGGCTCCAAACCATTACCTGCCCCACTATCCTGACCCTGATGCAAAAACAAAATCAGAACAAAACAAAAAACAAACAAACAAAAAATCCTGCTTTGATCTTAGATGGGCATACTAAGATCCTGTCTTTACCTCTAAGGGTTTGGCTCCTTGATATTTTCTTTTGAGTTTGGGCCCTTCCTTTGAGGAGAAGGTCATAAACTCTCAGGGCTCCCAGGAATGCCCCTGTTCCTGGTCATCAGTCATGGTGTGCAGGGAAGATTGTGTACAAAACCCCAGTGGCAAAGGAAGATGATGAGTCACTGTAACGTGATGATTTCCATTGGTGCAGCTGGGGAGAGACATAGCTTCTGCCAATATCCGCTGACATCTCCATGTGCCAATCCCCCAAAATAGAAACCCCTGAGAAAAACCAGGAGCATCCCTCAGAAATATAAGAAGTCCATCTGGAGTTTGGTTACATGTAAAGATTATACACTGAGCATCTAGGCTTCTGCTGTTTTGCCCACTTGCTGAATTCTTGCCAAGCCTCCCCTCCTCTGCATCCTGAGTCACCCAGCAGACAGTGATGCTTTTCATTAATTGTCTCTTAGAAGCTCTTCCTATCCTAGAGAAATAAGGCATCATAAGTATGAAATTCATATTTTAGCGACTACTGCCATTTGCCATCTTTTATCATCCCGCAGATTTCACTGTATTTAAATAAAGTCTTTTTGGTGAACTGGGACTGTGTATGCCCTCCAAAGGCAAAACCCCAGGCAGAGACCATGGCTTTGCTAGCTTGTTTGCTATTCCAAGTGACACTTCCTCAGACGTTTGCTGCCCTGCTGTGCAAACATAGTTACGCATGAAATAAAGTAAAAACAAAAAAAAAAATTAAACAGCAGTTAGTGGTTGGATGTTATTTCCAGTTTGGAACCGCTGACGAGGCTGCTATAGAAAACTCTTCCCTCTGTTATTACAAAATAACTGTTTGTGGATGGTGAAAAGAAAACACAACGGAATTTTCTTTTAACTTCAAATACAGAAGCTAGTGCATCTATCATTATCACCACATTACAATACATTGTGGGAGAAGGTCATCATAACTTTAGATGGGTTATTTCCATCCATGTCTCTTATCCTCTCAAAATTGTTATACCAGGACTAGGCTGATGCCAACTGCTCTGCTAAAGAAAACACAGCCAACTTGAAGTGAGCTAATTAAAGAGAGTGAAACAGAACCAAAAGGTCAATGCATAGGACCCAACACCAAAGCAGGTTTTGTCACAGTGCATTCTGAAACAGCAGCATCAAAAATAGCCTGCTTCCCTTTCACTTTTGTCTTTATATCCACTTCTGTTTTGCCGTATAGATTATCCTTTTTCCAGAGACCACAAATGTGGTCCTTGTCAGTATCCATGTAGTCCATCTAGGAATAAAAAAAAAATGCTTCCACTTCTTTCTGTCAAAGAATTTTATCATGGGTATACATCAGTATAATGAACTATTAAATACACACAACATAGAAGAATTATAAAATTGTTTGCACTTTTATGTCATTATCTCCCTGTACTGATACTACCAGTCTAGATGATAAAAACAGCAATAGCCATAAAGTAGTTAATATTTATTGAGGATTTACCAGGTGTCGTGTAATATTCTTTTTTTTTAAAGATTTTATTTATTTATTTGACAGATAGAGACAGTGAGAGAGGGAACACAAGCAGAGAGAGAGAGAGGGAGAAGCAGGCTTCCCGCCTAGCAGAGAGCCTGATGTGTGGCTCAATCCCAGGACCCTGGGATTGTGACTCGAATGGAAGACAGACACTTAACGACTGAGCCACCCAGGTGTGAATCATGTTATATTCTTATTTAAACCACATAACAATCATGTGGGGTGGTGGGTGATTAGAGCCTTGATTTGTATTTTAGCTCTGTGTTTAATTGGATGGTCTTTATTGTATGATGATTTTAATGGGAAAGTCTGAGCTTATTTAATCACCATATCCCTTAGAGTCCCTAATTAGTCTTTAATCCATGCATGTAGAACAACTGCCCACAGGAAAGTCACATGCTCCAGAAAACTTAGGGGACATGGCAATTCATGTCTACTCTAAGCAACAGGGAGTCTACCAGAATAATAAGTATGCGTAAGCAAAAGAAAATACCAGTGCTTCAAAATGCTGCTCAAGTTCACCTTCTGACTTGGGTTATCATCTGCAAAGAAAATACAAGTAAACTAACATTTTTCAAGTGAATATCTTCATAATGTATACTCTATTTACAAATGTGGTTCTTAGACAAAGGATACATGAATAATATTTGTATCGAGTGAAGGACAAAGAACTCTTTGCTCTAACATTTAGCCCCATTTAATATTGCTTAGCAGCTAGAACACATGACCTTGAGTCAGGGCACTATGGTGTGCAGTGCTTTTCCGTGGGCTACCTGCCATATATGAGGGCACTCAGCTGCTCCTGGCGACAGAGCTTAGCATTATCGTCCAGAAGATTTCTCGGATGTTCTCTGTATTTAGATGGAAAAATAAAAATAACTTTTTCTTTTTTCCCCACTCTAAAAGGAACTAAAACCAACAAGGAGAACCCAAACCAGAAAGGGGCATGTCATCTTCGACAAGTCTATGGACACCTATAACTTCAAACCACAAAGTGTGAGGAAGTCCATCTGAGAGAGAAGAAATGGGGACAACAGTATGAGAGGACCCCCTGTCTTTAAAGATTTTGCATCAGAGCCAGATGAGCAGAATGACTCTGTATTTGGATGTTACAAAAAGTATGTGTATGTTTACAGTAGGAGCCTGTCTGAATGCAGTCTGACTGCATGGAACAGCAGGCAAACTAGAGTTAGAAGAGCAAATGTGTGCTATCTCTGAAGAAGTGGATGGTGTCAGAGAAAGAACAGGAACTAAAGAGCCTTGAAACTTAAAAATAAGATTACATCATCCCCTTCCACCCCTCAACACACATACATACACACAATGCACACACACACACACACACACACACACGCACACAGTCCCACACATCTGAATCATGTAACATCATGCAGTTTTGCTGTAGGCAGAAGAGCTTTCCTGTACTTCTGGCTCTTGCTTCTACCTACAGGGCAGTGTTGATGAGTAAGTTTCTGCAGACAGGCTTTCAAGCTCCCCGCATGCCTGCTACTCAAATTTCTTCCAACCACAGCTTCCTCCCACTGATCCCCTGTCCACAAAATCTGTTTATAAATGTCTTGTCCAGGAAGAATTCCCTCCATTCAAAGATAATAAAAAATAGGAATTTTACTACTAGTATTCATGGTATTAGTAGCAAGAAAAATAAAATAATAAAACAGCATCCAATCTATGGAACATTTTTTTTTTAATGTGAAATTCAACAAGACAAATTGAAGGCGGTTGTAGAACCACATCAGAAAAAGTGCATTGTAAAGCAGCAGAAAGTTGTACCAAACATTGCCCGTAAAATTAGCACATTTAAAGGAAATATGGTCTATCTGAGGAAAAAGCCCAATGTGGAGCTAGTGGGGATCAGTGGGTAAAAGATTAGAATCAGCAGAGGGTAGGAAAGAAATGTAAGGGGGAAAAAGAAATCAGAGGGAAGCAAGAAAAGAAAAGGAAGCAAACAGATACAGCTGAAAAAATTAGAAATAAGGAAGGCAGGATTGAGAACCTTGAGCAAAACTTTTAAGAGTTTAGAGGATTCTTGCAAATATGATAGATGTGGAATACATACAAAGGAGCACCAATATATGCATAATTGGTGTCCATGAAGAAAGGTACAGGGCAAATGGAACAGGAATAAAATATTCAAATATATACTCAGGAAAGTTTTTCTGAAATTTAGATATACCTCAATATTCACATTTAACAGGCACATCATATCTCAGGAGAAAGATAACTTAGATCAGTCAAAATCAATATATATTCTAGTACGTTAGTGGATTTAGAGCTTATAAAAATAATCCCAGAAACACGCCCAATAAATCAAATCAAATAACTTATAAACTGGCAAAACGGATATTCTGTATTCATGTTGGCCACCCAGCTTCTGAATATACTACTATATATAGGCAATTCTTTCTGAATTATCAGTCTTAGTGAAGTGCAGTAACCAATCCTAATTTGAGTAGTAAAAATGTTAGGCACTCTCTTTCGCAGCCTCCCTCATAGTTAGAGCACAGGGTCATGATGTGGGATTCACCCATCAGTCACTCATGTCATACTTCGACACGGGAGTTAGTAATGTGAGGAGAAAGAGGTGAGGGAAGCCTCTATCCTTGGCATTGAAAGAAAGTTATGGCTAGAAGGTCAAGATTCTGGCACTGATGCTTGAATGAAATTTAGAAGTAGCAGTGGTGAAAACTATAGTCTGTAGTACTTGTTAGCAGCATCAAATTTCTGTTTGTCTTTATTTGTTATTTTTCATCTTTTGTTGAAAAAAGTTAATTATGTTTCTCAGTTTATTTGCTTTAGTATGATTGGTTCAAAGATGGTAACTATTTTGTTTAACTATGCATTCATTCCCTTTTATTTCCCAAATTTCCCTTTCACACTATAAGTAACACTTCTTTCCCCAACACTTGCCTCCCTTCCCAGGCAGCCACTGATATAAATTCTGTAGTTATAGCTTAAGCTTGTATTTTCCAGATTTTGTATACATGGAACCACACTTTAGACACTCTTTTTTTTAAATTTTATTTATCTATTTGACAGACATAGATCACAAGCAGGCAGAGAGTCAGGCAGAGAGAGAGGCAGAAGCAGGCTCCCTGCTGAGCAGAGAGCCCAATGCGGGGCTCGATCCCAGGACCCTGAGATCGTGACCTGAGCCCAAGGCAGAGGCTTAACTCACTTAGCCAGCCAGGCGCCCCTAGACACTCTTTTTTGTCAGAGTTTTTACAAAGTATAATTATTATTATTTTTTAATTATTTATTTGAGAGAAAGAGAGACAGCATGAGCAGGGGGGAGGACCAAACGGAGAGGGAGAATTAGACTTCCCCCTGAACAGGGACTCAGACTTGGGACTCCACATGGGACTCAATCCCAGGATCCCGCAATCACAACCTGAGCTGAAGGCTCATGCTTAACTGAATGAGCCACCTAGGTGCCCAGTATAATTATTTTATAATTCATCTATGTTGTATGTATTTAATAGTTCATTATGCTGATGTGTAGTAATTCATTGTATGACATATTGTAATTTGATTATCCATTAATCTATTGATGGGCATTAAGGTTATTTATAGATGTAGACTGTTAAAATAGAAGTTGCTACGATTATCCATATACAATTCTTTATACGGTTGCAGTTTTGCAAATCTCACAGGTTCACCACTAGAAATGGAATGTCTGAATCATTTAGCAAGTATAGAGCTAACATTTTAGGAAATGCCAGACTGTTTACCCACGGTTGTGCTGTTACACATTCTCATTAAGAGTGTAGGGGGATTTCAGTTTCTGTATATTCTAGACAACACTTGATATAGTCATTCTTTTTATTTTTAAGTATTCTAACAGGCAGGTAAAAGTATTTCATTGTGATTCAATTATCATTTCCTTAATGATTAATGACATTAATAATCCTCTCATTTGTAAATTTGCCATTCATATATCTTATTTGTGCAAATCCTCTGCCAATTTTCAAAAAATTGAGTTCTTGTTTTCTTATTATTAGTTCTGAGAATTTTAAGACTTATATTGTGGATACAACTCTATCAGTTAAATGACTGGCAAATATTTTCTCCTAAATTGCAGTTTACCTTTTCATTCTTTGGTTTTCAAAAAGCAGACATTTTTCATTTTGAAGTATAACTTATTATACTTTTTCATTTATAAACCATGCTTTTATAGTTGTATTTAACTTTATTCAACTCAAGGTTATACAGACTTTCTTTTCTGTTCTCTTCTAGAAATTCTGCAGTCTTTGGTTTTACATATATATTTAAAATCCATTTCAAGTTCATTATTAATTGTATAAAAAGTGAATTGAAGTTTGTCTTTTTTTTTTTTTATGTATTTGGATAGCCAATTAATCCAGCATCATTTGTTAAGAATCAGAGAGAAAGAGAAACATCTTCTTTTTTAAACTCTGAATTGTGTTTTCACTTTATGGGGAAAAAAAAAAAAGTTGTTCATAAACTGGTGTGATTCTGTGTCTGGACTCCCTATTTTGGTAAACTGATATATTTGTCTGTCTTTAGGCCAATACCACAACACTTTGATGAAAGTAACTTTTAATAAGCCCTAAAATCAGTTAGTATTATTTTTCCACCTTATGTTCTTTTTCAAAGGCTTCTACTACTTTGAATTTACATGAATTTCAGAATTAGCTTGTCTATTTTACAGAAATGTTCACTGATATTTTGACGGGGTCTGTTTTGAAATTGTAGGTTAATTTTGGGAAGACTGACATTTTAATAAACTTGTATCTTCTGATACATCAGCACAGTATATCACAACTTTCATTTAGGTCCTAATTTTAATTAGGAGTGTTTTTATAGGTTTTAGTATCCATGGCTTATCAATCTTTTGTAAGGTTTACCTCTGAGTATTTCATATTTCATACTCTCTAAAGAGTATTTCATACTTCTTCATATGCTTGTAGAAATAGTATTATTTTTAATTTCAATTTTTAATGTCTATTGTAGAATATAGAAATAAAAACTGAAATTTGCTTATTGATCTTGTGTCTTACAATTCATTGAATTCACTTTTAGCTGTAGCAGCTTTCTGTAAATTCCATAAGATTTTCTATAAAATTGATCATGTTCTTTATGAATAAACATAATTTTACTTCTTCCTTGCTAATCTGGGTGCTTTATTTTTTCTTTGTTCAGCTGGCTAGAACCTCCAGCTGAATTAGCAAGAAAGAGTAGACATTCTTGTCTTGTTCTTGATATTTAGTAAAAGAGCACTGAGCCATTCCCCATTAAGAATGATGTTAGCTCTAGGTTTTTCTCAAAAGCCTTTATCAGGTTGAAGAAGTTCCCGTTCTATCTCTTGTTTGCTGAGAGGTTGTTTGTTCCTTTGTTTGTCTAATCATTAATGGATGTTGGATTTTATCAAAAGCTTTTCTTACATTCTTAATGAATGTAGAGCTACATTTAGTAAACAACAAAATATCTGTTTCAAGTTGTCAAGCCCGCTGTCTCTTTTACAAAACTGTATGTGTGTGTATGGGTGTGTAATCTTAATCTAATCCGAATGGTTCTGTCTTTCATTTAGTGAGATTAACCAATTTTCAATTAGTGTACATTCTGTTCTCTTGGTGATTATTTTCCCACATTATTTCATATTTCCAAATTTCTGTATTTTCTTTCCCCCTCTTTTGTCTTCTTTCCTGAATTTCTGGAGATAATTAAAATTGTCTTCTCTGGCTTAAAAAAATCATACATTCTATTTTTTTTTCCGTACATTCTATTTTTATTCTCATGCCTTAGATCATGACACCTACACATGTTGTATTATGCCTTTTTGTCATTTTAACTTACCAAGTATCTACTTCTTCTCCATGAAATAGACAAGCCTCTCATTTTCTTCCAGTTTTCTTCAAGCTATAGAGTAAACCATTTCTTAAAATAGCTGAAGTGAAAAAATAAAGGTGGCATTTCAGTTCAGTAAAGAAAGAATGATGTGTTTAATAAGTGACACTGGCATAATTATCTACCCATAAGGGAAAAAAAATGCTGAATCCCTATTATGCTCCATGTAAAAATAAAAGAAATCTAAATGTAAAGGACATAAAAACATAATTTTTAAACTAAATTTTAAACTAGTTTTTAAACTAAATCATTTACAAGAATATTGATATAACCTCAGGGTAGGTAATGCCTTTTTTGGGCTAAACAGGAAACCAGAAACCATAAATGAAATCATGGCAGATTTCTTGCATTCCATAAATTTTTTTAAATGACACTTTTTATTTGCTTTATGTTTTTTAACCATGATTATTGTATACTTTTATAAATAAGACTTTGATAATTATCTTTCTCTTATTCCTGCTGATAAAAACATGACTATTTTTGTCACATAACAAATCTTGCTTATTCCACCTATCCACTGAAAATAATCTATCCTTTTTTTCTTGAAAAAAAATATATATTTTGCAGGCCACCAACATCCTGTCCTGGGCCAGCTGTCATCATGGGATTTATTTTCTTTGTACTTCACAGCTAATTCCAATGTATCATGTACCTCTTGTTTTCTTTTTCTCACTCATTTTTAAAAACTTATTGTCTAGAAAATTCCTGAGAACTGTGTTTAGGAAAATTTCTATAGATTTGTTTTGTCTCCCATATTCTGATAACTTTGTTATGTTCTAGATTCAAACTAATTTATTCTTAGAGCTTGGAACGAGTTCTTCCACTGCCTTCACACATCCCCTATTGATGATAAGAATTCTGATGCAAGCTTGATTTTCATTCTCTAAGGTTATGTGTCATGTGATTTTTACCTTTTAAGGATTGTCTCTTTATTTCTTGTGTTCTGAGATATTAGAGAAAGAATGGAAGACTGTGTGTGTGTGTCTTTTACCTTGAGGTCATCTGGATGATCCTTTTGAATCGAAAAATCTTATCTTTCCACATCTCTGGTAAATTATTTTCTATTACTTACCTAAGTTCCTCTCCATTTTCTATTTCTATACTTCTATAGTTTTGTTAAATGTCAATTTTGTTAGTAATCCACATGGCTTATCTATTCTGTCATAGTTCTGTTTTTTTACTCCCTTCCAGTAAAGGTTATTTATTTTTGCTCTTAGCCCTTTCATTGAACTTTATTTTTTTATTAATTATTTTTATTAACATACAATGTAGTATTTGCCTCAAGGGTTCAGGTTTATGAATCGTCAGGCTTATCACTTCGTGGTTGGGTTATGAACATTGGGGAGGGGAGGGTATGTGATATGGTGAGAGCTGTGAAGTGTGTAAGCCCTTTCATTGAACTTTAAATTGAAGCAGACTGTTTTTAATTTTCAAGAGATATTTTGTAGTTTTTCTTTTTTTTTTATTAAGGCATACAAAATAAACCTCAATTTATTTGACATGACAGTATTTTGGTGCTTTTCTCCAGTAATACATTAAAAAGTAAATAGTGTGAGGTTAATGGGCATTTCATTTATAGTACATGCTAAGTATTGCAATTGTATATTAAATTTCTCTGATTATAATAGTAACACATTTTCATTGTGCCAACTTTAGAAAATGCAACCACTACCAAGAAATAATAGCTTAACACCATTTGACTTCCTTTCAGGCCTTATTATTATTATTTTTTTTGCTTATATCTTTTACTTTCATTATTTTTAAGTTATGTAATTCTTGTTTCCTCTTTTATGAGTCTTTTACCTAATATTCTTATAATATCTTATTGATAAAATTAAATATTCTTGGAAAGCAGTTTTTAAGCTAGTGTTACATCAAACACTATAATGTGTTTATTTCTTATAGTTTTTCATTTGTTGCTACAGCCTATTCTTCTTTTATAGAGGCAACAATCTTTCTGACTCTAATATTTGTAACTTTTTCAAAGGTCAGTTATGTTCCATGAATTATTTACTTATTTTAGGTTTACTTGATCTTAATTTTTTTTAATTTAATGGATACATTTTAATAGTATTACTAATTGTAATTGTGCTACATGATAATAATGGCATAACAGACAAGTAGTGCACATAAATGACTGAAATTAGCATGATTTTTAAACACAGCCATACTTAGTATTTTTGGCAGAAAGGGAGAAAAGAAGAGAGCAGAGTAAGGAGCTGCTAAGATTTTCTGGATATGTCACTTACTGTCTGGATTTGGAAAACTGAAGTTTACAAAATTCTATTTTTTTAAAATTTTTTATTTCTTTTCAGCGTAACAGTATTCATTATTTTTTCACCACACCCAGTGCTCCATGCAATCCGTGCCCTCCCTAATACCCACCACCTGGTTCCCCCAACCTCCCACCTCCCGCCCCTTCAAAACCCTCAGATTGTTTTTCGGAGTCCATAGTCTCTCATGGTTCACCTCCCCTTCCAATTTCCCTCAACTCCCTTCTCTTCTCCATCCCCCCTTGTCCTCCATGTTATTTGTTATGCTCCACAAATAAGTGAAACCATAGATAACTGACTCTCTCTGCTTGACTGATTTCACTCAGCATAATCTCTTCCAGTCCCGTCCATGTTGCTACAAAAGTTGGGTATTCATCCTTTCTGATGAAGGCATAATACTCCATAGTGTATATGGACCACATCTTCCTTATCCATTCGTCCGTTGAAGGGCATCTTGGTTCTTTCCACAGTTTGGTGACCGTGGCCATTGCTGCTATAAACATTGGGGTACAGATGGCCCTTCTTTTCATGACATCTGTATCTTTGGGTAAATACCCAGGAGTGCAATTGCAGGGTCATAGAGAAGCTCTATTTTTAATTTCTTGAGGAATCTCCACACTGTTTTCCAAAGTGGCTGCACCAACTTGCATTCCTACCAACAGTGTAAGAGGGTTTCCCTTTCTCCACATCCCCTCCAACACATGTTGTTTCCTGTCTTGCTAATTTTGGCCATTCTAACTGGTGTAAGGTGGTATCTCAATGTGGTTTTAATTTGAATCTCCCTGATGGCTAGTGATGATGAACATTTTTTCATGTGTCTGATAGCCATTTGTATGTCTTCATTGGAGAAGTGTCTGTTCATATCTTCTGCCCATTTTTTTATATGATTGATCTTAATTTTTAAAAGTATCTTCATTAGTGGGAGGCTTGGGTGGTATAGTTGGGTAAGCATCCAACTCTTAGTTTTTAGGTCAGATCACAATCTCAGGATTATGGTTGTGAGATTCAGCCCAGTGTCAGGCTCTGCACTTATGGTGAGAGAATTTACTTGAAATTCTCTCTCTTTTCCCCTCTGCCCCACCTGCTTGTGCCCGCTGTCTCTCTCTCTCTTTCAAATAAATAAATAAATCTTTTCAAAAATACATATTCATTAGCACTATTTACTTTCCTCATATTTCTGGCAAACTATTTGTTGTTCATTATATTTAGTTCATTTATATATTAGGCATGAATTGATTCTTTTTTTTTTATGATTTTATTTATTGGACAGACAGAGATCGTAAGCAGGTACAGAGGTAGGCAGAGAGAGAGGAAGGGAAGCAGGCTCCCCACTGAACAGAGAGGACCCCAGGATCCTGAGATCATGACCCTAGCTGAAGGCAGAGGCTTTAACCCACTGAGCCACCCAGGAGCCCCAGGACAATTGATTCTTTTGGGTAGTTGCAATCTTGTTCTTATAGGACTTCTTAATGAGCTCATTGGGATACGTCTGGTGTAAAAATTGTCAACTGGAAGGTTTTACTTTAAATCTGCAGGTAGAGTGGAGAAGGTCCTTACAATATCAGTAATAGATTTAGAAGCCTTTGTGTTTTTGAGAGGTGAGTTGAGTATTTTCAAAGGAGAACACTCTTGTTGGTTTTGTTTCTTCTGTTTTGTCTGCTAGGCAACCAGTTGTGAGGGTGGGGTGAAGATAAAAAGAACCAATAAGGCTGTTATTCTCTAAACCACCTTTAATTACTTTCCCTGCTTAGGTTCTCTATTTTGTACCTGAGTAGACCCTCCCCCATGTTATTCCATAGGGATTGAATCTTACCTCTTTCTATGAGCTTATATGCCAGTTCGGAGAGGCAGACAGAATATAAGGAAACAATCAACAAGCATTGTGATTCCAAACAACGATTGTAAGTATGAGAAAAATATAATAGAATGATAGTTGTGAAAAGAGACAATGTGAGGTACTTCATCTTTTGCTTCAAAAAAATAAAGATCCATTTTCAGAATAAATATTTGGAAAGAAAAAGCATAGTGGTTCTGATTTCTTTGTTTTTACCAGTGTTATATCATTGCACTTTAGTAAGGATGGAAATCAAATACAAACAAGCATTTTTCTTTGAGGACCACTGATTTGGACAGTTGTTTTTGAGACAGGACTTTGAATAAGCAATATATTTATCTAGAAGTAAAATTTCTTAAGCAAATTAAAGCAGTTCCATAACTTCTATAAATGGAAAGTACAAAATATTTAATCTAAACATAAAACCTTATTTTAAGTTCAATTAATGCAAATCACGTATGTCTATATGTTAAATGGGAATGCTGTATATGTCCACAATCACAGTTTCTGGCACCACAGGCTTTTGAAAGTAATAAAACTAAAACTGCATTACTTTTAAAATATCCTAAAGTAGACTTCTTACCAAATTAGATTGACCTTTTCCCTTGTTAGTCCAAATCAGTGGGGTTTGACTAAATGCCTAGAAATATATAGAAAGCACCAGATGTCAAAAAGTCAGGAAACTAGCAAAACCCTAAATTTCACATAATTTCTGGCTCAATTGTGAAAACTCAAGGGGAGCAGAAATCTTTCCATAAGTTTCTGAAGAAAGAGACTGTGGAGAAGTTAAGAGTGTTTAGAAAAGGCAGGTGGGAGGGAGGATAAGACAGGAAGAAGTCAGGAGTTTCATGTTAGAATACCAGTCTAAACAGAATCAGCATATTACTTGGGCTATAATTAAAATGTATGTGCACTGTCTATTTCTTCCCTTCAACATCATCTGCTGCTACCCAATTTGTTTACTTTTCAGCTCTCACTGAAGTCTCCAATCATGATTAAATAAAAGTATCTTCCAATTTATGTTTCATGGAATATGAGTTTCACAGGGAATTAATTTGAGCTAAGGTGTTACAGAATGCAAACAGTTCTGTGACCAAATAAGTTTGGGAACTCTGTGTTAAATTGATACTTTCCATTTATTGCAAAATTTCTCAGATTCTTTAGTGTGCTAGCATACATTGTGAATCTCTAAGGTTAGCACAGTATATATGCTGCTTCCCAAAGGTCCTGAATATTTTAATTTTGCAGAACAGGTTTAGGGATGATACTTTATGTTGTGCTGTAGTAAGCATTCAGCTATCAAAGAAGCTAGAGATCTGAGATTAAAATGTGGAAAAAGAGCCCCCAAATTAGGGGAAGTCTTAATCTAGTCTGTGGATTATAACATTTCAATTAGGACAGTACTTCTCAAAACCTTTGGGATGGAGCGCAAGTTTTATTTGTTGTGTTTAAGTTACTAATTTCATCTTAATTCAGACTTTCACAAAATACAATAATATATTATTCAGAAAATGAGAAGACAAGACCATAAAAATACAATTTATGAAATATAACTCATTACAATGTGAAATAGCTATTGAACTTCCTAACCCTAGACTCTCAGTGTCTCTTTTCCCAATTCTGGTAATAGCACTGGTTTACTGATATCAGTTCAACCTGAGTAGTGCAGAGGCAGAGTGTATGCACGTAAGCTGCATCTACACCGTAAGCTGCTGCTCTGAGTCTGGATGAAATGGATTCTCTCGGGGTCACTCCCTGCCCCCATGCCCCGTTGATAAATATGGGAATCATGGCAATGTATGATATGATATATTTTTATCTGAAAACTGAAGTCCATAATGACCTCATCAGGCTATTGCAACATACATACATTTCTTCCTATTTTCTCCTTTTCCCCACAAGCAGAGAATCATAAAGACATGTAGAAAGCTCAGAGTTTGATGCAGGCTTTTCCTTCTGTTCGTTGTCCCAGTCACCGGGTTCCCTCCCTGGCCACAGTAGATTGTCTTGTCAGCATTGGTTTCCAGGTCTCTAAATACGTGAATCAGTACTGGTTACATGATTTGGCCCCACTGAAAACAACTGTGCTAAATATGAGCAGGTAGAGTTCAAAACTGCAATCAGATCTTCCCCCACAGTATCTGCTATACAGGTGTGTGTTTTGGGGGGGGTGTAAAGATGCTTATATGTGTATGGGTATTTATGGATGTCTCTTTGGGGGGATACTTTGTAGCCCTATAACTCAAGGTCTTAGATCTTTTTCTATTTCTTCTGGGAACGTCCCTGCTGGAGCCCATGGTCAGGCTCACAGTCAGAAATGTAGAATCCCTGGTTGTCTTCTCCAAATGCTTATGCAAATCTACATCTCCCAAAGAACCTATTCTAATGCTGTATTCTGTTCTTTTGATTGGATAAAACCATCAACAGAATGTGATTTTTTTACTTTTCTCTGCTAGACCTCCTTCACCCTTTACCTCTTGTTTCCTTTACTCTTTTTTTTTTTTCAAATTCAAAGTTGGCATTCTTTTTCTTTTTTCTTTTTTTATTTTTTATTTTTTTATTTTTCCCAATTTATTTATTTTCAGAAAAACAGTATTCATTATTTTTTCACCACACCCAGTGCTCCATGCAAGCTGTGCCCTCTATAATACCCACCACCTGGTACCCCAACCTCCCACCCCCCCGCCACTTCAAACCCCTCAGACTGTTTTTCAGAGTCCATAGTCTCTCATGGTTCACCTCCCCTTCCAATTTACCCAAATTCCCTACTACTCTCTAATGCCCCTTGTCCTCCATGCTATTGGTTATGCTCCACAAATGAGTGAAACCATATGATAATTGACTCTCTCTGCTTGACTGATTTCACTCAGCATAATCTCTTCCAGTCCCGTCCATGTTGCTACAAAAGTTGGATATTCGTCCTTTCTGATGGAGGCATAATACTTCATAGTGTATATGGACCACATCTTCCTTATCCATTCATCCGTTGAAGGGCATCTTGGTTCTTTCCATAGTTTGGCGACTGTGGCCATTGCTGCTATAAACATTGGGGTACAGATGGCCCTTCTTTTCACGACATCTGTATCTTTGGGGTAAATACCCAGGAGTGCAATTGCAGGGTCGTAGGGAAGCTCTATTTTTAATTTCTTGAGGAATCTCCACACTGTTCTCCAAAGAGGCTGCACCAACTTGCATTCCCACCAACAGTGTAAGAGGGTTCCCCTTTCTCCACATCCTCTCCAACACATGTTGTTTCCTGTTTTGTTAATTTTGGCCATTCTAACTGGTGTAAGGTGATATCTCAATGTGGTTTTAATTTGAATCTCCCTGAGGGCTAATGATGATGAGCATTTTTTCATGTGTCTGATAGCCATTTGTATTTCTTAAATGTCTATGCTGCCTAGAGCAATCTATACTTTTAATGCCATTCCGATCAAAATTCCACCGGCATTCTTCAAAGAGCTGGAGCAAATAATCCTAAAATTTGTATGGAATCAGAAGAGACCCCGAATCGCTAAGGAAATGTTGAAAAACAAAAATAAAGCTGGCAGCATCACCTTACCTGATTTCAAGCTTTATTACAAAGCTATGATCACCAAGACAGCATGGTACTGGCATAAAAACAGACACATAGACCAGTGGAACAGAGTAGAGAGCCCTGATATGGACCCTCAACTCTATGGTCAATTAAACTTCGACAAAACAGGAAAAAATATACAGTGGAAAAAGACAGTCTCTTCAATAAATGGTGCTGGGAAAACTGGACAGCTATATGTAGAAGAATGAAACTCGACCATTCTCTTACACCGTACACAAAGATCAACTCAAAATGGATAAAAGACCTCAACGTGAGACAGGAATCTATCAGAATCTTAGAGGAGAACATAGACAGTAATCTCTTTGATATCAGCCACAGCAACTTCTTTCAAGATACGTCTCCAAAGGCAAAGGAAACAAAAGCAAAAATAAACTTCTGGGACTTCATCAAAATCAAAAGCTTCTGCACAGCAAAGGAAACAGTCAAAAAAACAAAGAGGCAACCCACGGAATGGGAGAAGATATTTGCAAATGACAGTACAGACAAAAGGTTGATATCCAGGATCTATAATGAACTCCTCAAACTCAACCCACACGAAACAGACAAACACATCAAAAAATGGGCAGAAGATATGAACAGACACTTCTCCTTTACTCTTAAATGATCTTCAGTTACAGATCTCAACTTCCATGCTATAGTGACAAGAGAAGGCAATGGATCTGCTAATGCTTATTTAATTGGTGGCTTTTGGTGGAAGAGTTTTAGTCTATATATATCACCAGATAAAACTTTAAGTCAAAGAACCAAATGGCCTCCAGAACTATGAAAAGGCAATTTCCCATACTCTCTCACTTATGGTTAGTTTGTTACTGGCAAGAAATCATGTTTATTAAGAAACTTTTTTCAGCACATAAAATCTTTAGCTTCTGATTCCTAAAAGTAACAAAAAATTGCCTATTTGTGTTTTTGTTTGGATTCCTCATTTTCTACCCAGTTATAGCAGATATTAAAGGGAATTTAAACATTTTCCAGCAATCAGTCTGGCCCTGCTTCCTTTCTATCATGAGAGAGTGCCATGCTAGCATTTTCAAATTAATATTGATATACACCACCTCCAAAAACTTAGCATTCCTGACTTTACTACTTATTTTCAGGGAGAAGGGAGAGGAAAAAATAATTATATATCAAATGCTGGGCTGACCCACATTTCTTCTCTTCAAATATCTTAAATGCATCATGAAATTTTTAGAGCAACACAATGGTTTTTGCTATTCTTTTTGATATTTCACACTCCTTCTCTCCCTCAAAACTGAAGCTGGCATACACTGGTCATTGCACTTAAGTAAGAATGACAGAGAGGAGGAATTTCATAAGGGGGAAGGTGGGAGATAGGCATTTAGACTGGTCTACCAATAAGACTTTTTTGTTTTTTTAGAAAATCTTACAGATGTTAAAAATGAGAATACAGTCATCTAGTTTACTGAAAACATTAAACCCTCAAGGAAACATGCTATTGTTTTCTTCTTCTTTACCAATTGCCTTGCTCTCGGAGGTCTTGTTGAGTTACACTGCATGGCCTCATTAAGGATGCACAAGGTACCAAGAATCAAAGCCTCATAAACTGCCACCAAATAGGGGACCAAAGATTTCACAGAGTCGTTACCCACCAAGTGAACCATGAACAACCTTCAAGTAAAGAACAGAATTTTACTGCCAACAAAATTACACCAGTTCAACTTCTCTCAGTCATGATAAGGTTGAAAATCAGTGCTCCTTGCTTAGCAAAACCTGGTAAATAACAGACCTTACAGTGTATCCAGTATTGTCTGTATATAATGGCTTCCTGCTAGTTAAGCAAAGAATGCCCCATGAGCAACAGACAAGGGAATACTAAGATCTAGTTAAGCCACATATTCTAAATAGAGGACAATGTGATCCTCGGGCCTTTTGTAACTAGTGTATTTCACCACCCAAAGAACAAATACGAGTCCTCTATCAGCTCAACAGAAAAGAGATTCCCTAACATAGCCCAGATATTGCCTGACTGAGATACATTAATTCATCTTACATTCCAGTAAAATCAATGAAATTAGTGTTCTGCACTCAAAGACAAGCTCTGAGAAGCCAATTAATACTTGAGTACTTGTACGCAGATTAACAGTACCCTGTATATGTGTGGGTAGAGTGGGGGTGAAGCAAATAATGGGGTTACCAGGTTGGTTTGTATTTCTCAGTGGATTGAGGCCAGCAACCCAGCAGTCTGACCAACTAATGTGCATCTCATTTAATGTAATAATATACATTAAGACCTGTCAGGCTCTATTGTGGAAAATGAAGAACTACACATTGTACCACTTCATATGGAAGTCTGCATATGGAACCCTTTAAGGGTTCTTAAGAGACCCATTGGGGTTTCTAATTATTGTGAAACATCCCCTGGAATCCAGAGAGAGAAGGCTCTTGGCAGAATTGTTTCTGCCATTTCAAATGTTCACTGTGAAAATAATTAGATGATGAGATTTAGACAGAAACCGCTAACGAATATTTTTTTTCAGTCTCCTTTGCTTTTTAATGTACAGAAAATGAAAATCTGAAATCGGCAAGCACGAAAGGAAAACAATATGGTGCAGTTCATTCTGGGGGTGGGATTGGGGGGGTTCTTTTTTCTGACTTTAATGCTTGGCTTCCTGTGGTTACAAGTGGGGGGGATTTTTTTCATTTTTTGAACATTATACAATCCTGTTGAAAATTGGACCAAGGGTTGTTTTTTTAAACTTCTGTTCTAACTTTCTAAATGCGAGCAAGCCCCCATTGTTCCTCCAAGATTATGTCTCTTTCTTCAGAGGGAACCCTGACATTACAGAAACTTGCTTTAATCAAGCTTTAAAGTTATCTCCCCCTCCACACGACCGACCAGAACCAAAGAAACCCCATTCTCAGAAACTGCGAGCCAAGCTAGCATGTAACCAATTAGGAG
Source organism: Neogale vison (assembly GCF_020171115.1). Taxonomy (NCBI): domain Eukaryota; kingdom Metazoa; phylum Chordata; class Mammalia; order Carnivora; family Mustelidae; genus Neogale; species Neogale vison. The sequence continues at coordinate 130,271,430 of NC_058098.1, forward strand.
CCATCACTTGTGCCCAAGACACAGAACATATTTGTTCAATTAAAACAAACAAATATGATTAAGAGTTTAGAAAGCCATACTTAGGGAAAGATGGACATTTCAAAAGAAATGCTGGGTTAAGAAGGACATGGCAGTGATAAGGGCAAGTTGCATGAAATCAGAAAGGTGAATTGAACAAATGGGGACACATAATTTTGTGCAAAACAGCCAGGGTCTTTGGGCCGAACACGTGAAAACTCATCCTCTGCTTCCTGGAACCCACTGACTTCACTCACAGGCTTGAGACACCCAGGTCTGAGATTTTATGCTTCTCTTCATCCACCCACAATACCCTGATTCACAGAGCAGGAGCCAAAGGCAGAACTGATTTAATGCCACTCTTTCCTATTTCAAGCTCCACAAATTTGAGGACTTTTGTGTTTTATCTCCTGCGTACCAGGCTGAAGCCGCTCTCCATTTATCCTGATGTCTGTCAGCACAGGACTGGAGAGTGGCTGCTGCTGTGCTCCATCCACCCACTCGTGTTCCCTCCAAGGGCCTCCAGTTCAGGGCTGGTCGTTAAGTACTAGATGAACTGTTCTCGCCATAACAGATTCAAAGCAGAACTCGTGGTGAAATTTACTTAATTTAACATGAATCAAAATGTCCCCTACCCTTCCCTGTTTTTGATATTGAGTTAGGTAAATTCTAATGAAATTCAGATTTCCAGTCTCTCTTTTGGCTTTTCATGGATCTCTAACGCGTCTATAACCATCAACCAGGAAAGCCCTCACGAAATATCCAATAAGCATCGTTTCAGGTGTGGTATGTAAGTCAGAACAAAGGATATAACACAAATCCTGTCCACATAGGAGAGGACAATAGTTAAGACACATCAATATTAATGCGCATATATTGAGTGCCTATAATCTGAACATTGATAGCTCTTGGGAACCAACATTCTATCAGTAATACAGTTATTTAAACTTCATACCATACTGAGGTACCATTTTAGATTTGGTTATGGTTTTGATACTCCAAACATCCAGAATCAGTAAAAACTGTAAATTCCATCAAGTCTCCCCACAGTGTCTTTCCTGTTTCTGTCCCACATGAAAATGCAAGTGTGATATCCTCAGGATGCAATGCACCATGGTTTTTCTCACCCACATTTCCTGACCAGATGTCTTCAATGAATTGCCGTTCCTGAATAGACCTAGTTAGCAGGATTGTCAGGAGATCAACAAATACATAATGAGCATTTAAAATATGCCAGGATGTGTTACAGGTGTTGGGAAAGAGAGCAGTAAACAAAACAGACAACATCCTTGCCTTCCTAGAGGTTATATTCTACTGGGAGACAAGAGGTAAGATAAGTAAGTACATAACATATTAGGTAAGATGGTGGTATATGATATGGTAAAAAGAAATAAAGAAGGAAAAAGATACAGTGAATATGTGAGAAGTTCAATAGTTCAATTTTAAATGTTGGTTGAGTACCTGTTATATGTTACATGCTCTCCTCGGCACTGTTTATATTACATTGAATAGAGTAATAAGGGACTGAAATCCATATTGTCAAGGAGCTTCTATTCTAATAGAAGGAGATGATAAATAGAAAGGCAAATAACTAAATATATAGCATATTAGATGATAATGAGCTGTAAGGGAAAACGTAAGAAAAGGCAGGTCCATAGAGAGTATTAAGGTAGGGATATCTTGGGTAAGTCTCACTAAGACAGAGACATTTGTCCAAAGGTTGAAAGAGATGAGCTGTGTGATATCTGGTGGAAGTCAACAAGGAATGTCTTCTGATATTAGCCTTGAAATGAATTGTACAGTAATGTCTACATGTTTTTTTAAAACAATTATTTGTTTTGTTTGTTTTTGGTTGATTAAAACCCTGGGTGTCTGCATAAGGAGAAAAGGATGGCAGGACTAAGTATTTTCCTGTCTTTTTGCATTTGGTCTTATTTTCACAAACCTGGTGAAGTTTAATATTTTTTCTTTCCCTAATACCACATATGCCTACAGTTGGTAGAAGATGTTGACATGTTTGTCAATGTCCTTAGTTTTTTCTATTGTACATGTCTTTGCAATGTTTTGTTAGGAAACTGGAAAAAAAACCCAAAACCAAAAAACAGCTACAGGAATGGCACACCAAACACCCATTAAACCATAAGGTATATTATTTCATCTTGAAGACAACTCTGCAAGACTTTCCATCATATATTCCTATTTTATAGGTGAGTTAACTATTAACCAGAACTTTTAAATGAACCATCCAAGATTGGTCAAATGATTCCACAGATTAATTTATTAAATGCTGGCATTTATCTGACAACCAAGTCTATGCTTTCCCTCTTTATCCCACACTGCCTTGTGGCAGAGACTGCTGACTACATCCCCAATATCCATCTTCCTCTGTATTTCTTACTAGCAAAAACTCATATATTATTGGGTGTTGCAGGGTGACCAGCTATGGTACACTTTCCAGGTTTTCTTGAATCTAGAAAGTAGTCAATGAGATTAAAGGAGAAGTGGCTGTGTGGAGCTTACAAAAAAAGCTCTTTTAAGGGTCTTACTCAGATGGGAAGTATACCATTTGTTCACTCCCCATTCCTTCTTATTTCTTCCTACAGAATGTATGTGGCAGTAAGACTCAGCTGCCATCTTGTGATCTTGAGGATGGATGCCATGTGTTAAGGATGGTGGAGCAGGAAGATGAAAGGGACCCAGAACATTGATGATAGCATATATCTATCACACTTTCTCAGGACTGTCTCCCTCTTGATTTCTTTTACTCAAGAGAAAAGTAATCTCTCAGTTGGTTTAAGACACAATTATTTCACATCATTCTTATCAACAGTTAGATGTAGTTTGTTAACTCCTACAAGCCTTCCCTATTATAGACTTTGCTGGGATGGGAAGTGACAGACTTACTTTATTGGGCCACATTTACATAATAATTATTAAACTCTTTACTTCAAAGGCAAAGAAACTTTTATATGGAATGCAATGCTTGGCACATGGAACTTATTTTTAGAAAATCATGTTGAATAATGGAGTAGTAATATTTTACAGACACAGATTTCTAAATGATAAATTCTAGTATATAAGCAAGGCCCCACTTAAGAGCTACTGGGTCTTGACGACAAGCGCAGTGTCCACTTGGACATGACCAAGATTCCTTGGCTAGAAGTGACACACTCTTATGTTAATCTCAGCTTTCCTACAGCTTCAATATTCTTTAATTTTCTATACACCTTATCTCTGTTCTAGCAAAAGGAATTTTCATTTCATTTAAGAATCACAAAACCTTGATAATTATGGAATTATGTTCATACAAAGCAAACTAAGCTAGTAATAGTTTCTTTGCTACTTCTTTCCAAATCAATAAGTAAGGATTGGTAATATAACTGTCCATGTGGTCTACAGCTCCAACTGAATGCCTCAGTAAATTTAACTCAGCTGATATGACCTCAGTGAGATAAAGCAGAGGCTGACCTGCCATCACATGCTAAGAGTAGAGAGTCTTCTCAAAGGCTTTAAAACCAGGGATCCATTCAACCTCTGGATAACAGGCATTCTCAGCCAAGGACTATGGTTAGCTCAGTTTGTCCAAAAGTAACTGCTCTTATATTTGCCAGCTCTGTCATCTGCATGCCTCAAGTTAATATTAGATGCATACCAGATCTCTGAGTACATGCAGGTGGAAAACAGCCTTCTTCTAACCCTAAAGAGAGCTGTCAATATGTTCTACTAAAGCCCATGGTCTGGAGTGCCTGGGGGTGGAACCATGAGATAACACTTACGATCTTGGGCTTCAAGCTGAAAAGGGAAAGGTAAGGGAGGGGAAGAGAGGGGAAGTGCCTGTTAGCATTTCCTACCTGTAAACGTCTACTTGCGAAGTTTCCCTCCCTGGATTCTTCCTCTACTAAGATATGATAGAGTTCAACAAATATATATAGAGAGCTCGTTATTGAAAATACTCTCCTAGGTGCAATAGGTGTTATATAAAACTAAATCAGATATAAACCCTATCCGTTCTTCAAGACGTACTTTACAAACTAAATCGTATGCAAAGCCTTTTTTATCCCCTTTTCCCTCATCCCCAACCCAGTGAGGTCACTCATACTTCTAAACTCTGACCATCTAATACTGTAATCCTAGAATTCTGTAATTCAACTTGTTTTGCTCAAGGCACTTGATTTAATGGAATTCCACAGAACATTAAGCAACATTTTCTTTCTAAGCCATGTGGTAAATCCTACAATATAAGGGAAAACAAGACATAGTTTTGCCTTCCAGGAGCTTTTAATTTATTGGGAGAGAAAAAAAAAAAAGCACTTAAGCAATTGATTATAATACTCTGGGTATCTACTGCACTACTTAAGGCAAATGACCTAGAAGGACACACAAGAGTGTAATGCATACAGAGACTGGCTGAATAGAACCCACCTCACCTTTACTTTTTGACAACAGATGCCCACATCTGTTCATAGCATCAATGTGCTCAGCCCCAAGAGATGTTCAGAATGATTTAGGTCAGTTGTGACATTCCTGTTTCTCTATTCCCAAGCCTTCTTTAGAAGCTTTTCTATATAATCCAGTTTGACCAGTGAGATCAACAGGAAAGTCCTTATCTTTCAGAGATTTGGTTGGCACAGGTCCTTTCTCCCTTCACCTTTTACAGTCTTGAACACAAATGCGATTTCTGAAGGTGCTGCAGCTATGATTTAGACATAAGAGATGGGGCAATTTAGTTGACATCTAAGAACCATCAACATATGGAATATGTGATTATGTCATGAATAATTTATTCCACCATTCCTCAATGGACTATAAACCCATCCTCATCCCAGGTGAGGAATGTCTTCTCAGAAGCATGCAAGTTCTTCCTTGATCTCTTTTGAAGATAGAGTTGCTATCACTCTGTCTCTGTGGGACAGGAGAATCACAGAGAAGTTGGCCCTTACATTAATAAAACAGCAATCGTTGCCCACCTCAGGCTTCCTGGTTTAGTAGAAAAATAAATTCCTTATGGTTTAAGCCACTGTTCTTCCTATGCTGTTGTTGGCTGCAGAACATCTTTCTAACTAATATATTGTGCCTGAATTTTTCTGTCTGGGGTAATATGGGAAGAGGAGACATATTCAGCATTGTATTCAACAATTATTAAACATCTGAATTGTTAACTATATCAATAGTTAATGTGTATACATTACACATTATATATATACTTTATACATTACAGCTGCCTTCTGAAACTGAAGGAGAAATAGTATTTCTTTATATCCTCCACAGTGTCTAGGATGATTTTTCTGTTTAAAATATATTTATGAGCGATACATATTTCAGATTAGAAAATGGAAAGCAAGTGGCCCATATCTCTAAAAACTTCCTGTCCAGACTCCAAAAGAATCACTTTTACCTTCTTTGACTTGACTTCTACTCAGGGCCAGGTAAGAAGTCTTGCCTGTTACATCTGGGCTGTGAGCCACAACCACCCCCAGCATCCCAGGCCCCAAGAGTTCCAGTATATACAAAGGGCCACGGTTACTGGACAAGGAAAGCCATTGGCCTCCAATGTCTCATATCCAAGTAAAGTAACAGAGAGTAAAAATGATGACTTCATTAAAAATACTAGGAATGTAAAATGTTGTGTTGAAGAATTATGCATGTCATATTTCTCTCTAGTTGCATAGAATTTGTCCCAGGAGCTTTCATGGTTGTAGGACTAACTGTGCTCTGAGAAACTGGCACTTTCAAGTTGAACTTCACTGAAGCCTGTGCCAGCCATTCTGGTCACTGAAGGATAAGGGAAAACAGTTACAGTAACTTCAAGAGGTTCTCCATCGGTGTCAAGGCAATGTTAGATAAGTCCTCATTAGACATACGTCAATATCTTGCTCTGACATGAACTTCAGGGCATCTGAGCGTGATAGACCCAAACTGGACCCCAAATCAAAGTCTTACATGTGTGCCCACTAGGTGGAGACATTCTTGATTATTCAACCCAATGGCATTTTTTTTGACTGATTAAATTTTACTCTAGTGTAATTTGATATATTCATCATTTACTTATTCACTCTCTTCCTCTAAAAATATTCATTGAGCATCTACTATATACCAGAATGTAAAATGCAGAGTGTTCAAACATGATCAGAAAGGTCCTGCCAAGGAGGAGTTCAACATTTAGTGGACAAGACAGATGGGTAAATAGATTAATTAAAATACAATATAGTTCAATATTGTAATAGAGGAATGTATGGCTTATTATGGACATTTTACAGAAGGGGATTATTTGCATTTTTTTATGATTATTATAGGGTATGTTTTTTTTTTCAATTTATTTATTTTCAGAAAAACATTATTCATTATTTTTTCACCACACCCAGTGCTCCATGCAAGCCGTGCCCTCTATAATACCCACCACCTGGTACCCCAACCTCCCACCCCCCCGCCACTTCAAACCCCTCAGATTGTTTTTCAGAGTCCATAGTCTCTCATGGTTCACCTCCCCTTCCAATGGCATTTTTATATTTTTTATTTTCTACTTGTTACCATCATGTGCATTTAGTGTTAAACTCTGGGTAGGACTGAGGACCTGGGTTTTAGACCAACTGAGGCTACTGATTACCCACACAGCCTTGGGTTTAAAGTCCTCTCAAGCTTTAAAATTCAATACCTCTACCATATACATTATTTATTATTTCTGATTTTGTTTAAAGGCAAAGTAAGCATGTTTAGTCTGCAGAAATGAAGACTAGAAGAAGCACTATAGTATTTTAATTTCATGTCAAGACTTCAGATCAAGCCATTAGTGAAGACAAAGGTAAGTTTTAAAGTCATAAGTAAAGTGATGGCTAAATATGATAAAATGACTTAAAAGATTATTAAAAGCAATGATAATTATGGAAAATGCTGAAATTGTCATATCCATGATACATATAATACCAAGGACAACATTATTATCATGGAGACAAGTGGTGATGGCAGTTGTTTATTATTATTATTGCTGTTTTTGTTGTTATTGTTAATACCAATCATAAGCACATCACCTACTATTTTTATTACATTTATTATGTCCCAGACATTAGGTTCTATGTTCCATATACTTTAGGTCTCTACTACAACTGTAATAGTTATGCATATCATTATTAGATAAAAAAATTGAGGAAACCTGCCTCAAGGTACCTACATAGATGAATTTCAAATCCAAGAATATCAATCCCCAAACCCCCTACTATGTCACACTGGCTCTCATATAAGAACATAGAGAAGTAACAGCCACTTAAAGTACCCATCAGAGACACTTTCAGACTGCTTAAAATTCAGGTCTTTAGCACCTTTAGACAAAGAAACCAGAATATCCTTTTCTAACAGAACACCTTTCATACCTTTTCTATCTGGTTTACAAATTGCAGAGCTGAATTTCCTGAGAGCAAAGGGAAGACAGAGGTAGGAGTAAAAGCTTTAAATTTATAGGAAAGGTAATGGATAAATATAAGAAAATGACTTAAAAGATGTCTAAGAGCAATGATAATTATGGAAATGCTTATATGGTCAATTCCATGATGCATGTAATACCAATGACAATATTTTCAAGATGCCTGGGGATATCAGGGTTCACTACTCTTCTTTATGGAAGAAAGGAGAGGATGTATATACAAATTAAAAGCATGGAATCTGAAGCCTCTGAGTTCCAGGACATTCTGATTGGGCCATATGATTTTTGCCTCCTTTGTTAATGAAAAAAAAAATGAATGTATTACTACCTTGACCTGCATTTTTCAGCTATATTCAGATTACCTTCAGAATGCATAGGCTGGATCTTCAAACAGAGCTCAGCTTTCACGCTTCATTATTTACAGGATGTGTTTCTTTATATTTAAAATGGAAATAAAACACTGAGTGGGGGTCTCTTGAGCCACCTGTGTTAGATATTATCCCCTATTTTCCTGTCATGATAGATAAGAATTTATTTCTTATAATTTATATATTTCTTATAATTTCTTATAATTATAATTTTTCTTATCCCTTTCCCACCCTTACTCCCTTGTTAAACTGTCACCCTAGAGATGTACTTATTGACTTAATAATTGTCTCTTAAATCTTTGGTTACCTGTGAATCTTCATGGGGTTATATGTAGATGGTCTTTCTCTAATAATTGTGTATAGGGTTATTCTGAATAGATTTGACTTGATGTTGTTCCTAGTCATAGAGGGTCTAAATGACACACTACTTTGTACAAATAAACAAAACAAGACAAAAACAGCATGAAGATGTTTATGAATAAATATATATTGAAGTAGAGTTTTTAGTATTTTTTTCAGTGCTGTATTCCAGATGGACAATTAAAGTCATTCTTGGATCTAATGACTTTGCAGATGATTACAGTAACATATTTTCCTACCATAACATCAAAATCTAGTCTATCATAGAATGATGTTTTTATCTTTCATCATACTAACAATCCAGGTAGTGTAATTTCTGAAGTATCCACATGTATTTGAGTATATATTATTTTTGATAGATGCTTTTATATGTATTTTTTCATTTAATACTTACAATAGCCCTTTAAGGTTGTTGTTATCTCTGTTTTAGAGAAGAAGAACCAAATACAAATTGATGGCAACTAATTGCCTAAGAGCACAGCAAATGTGAGAACTAGGACTGTGACCGATTTATGCTCCATGAACTAGAAATTTATCTACTCCATCATAGTTTATCTCCATGGGTTCTGCTTAAAACCCTGGGTCATGACAATGATGTGATTCCAATGTAGGACAACCCAGCTTACTTCCCAGGGTGGGTAGTGCAGCAAGAAAATCCAACCATGTACCATAACCTTCCCTGAAAACTTCACAGTTTACCTTCATAGATACACTAGGGCCTTATTGTCAAAAGTGCTCCCCTACGCAACATCATTTCAAGAAAATAATATCCATTTGGTTAAAGTAACTCTGCTACCAGGGACAGAGGAAATGACAGGGACAGGGATCATATTATTGGTGTCAGAATAATCTAGAGGCTCTATATTCACTATCTCATAATACTTCTAATGCTTCTGGGATAGTATGTGTCCTTTCTTATGTCACTTGGGAGATTTTTGTTCATAATGCTTCTTCATGTTTCTTGCATGCCTATATTCCATAATTTTATCTGTCTTGACATAGCACCCATAGTATAATAACTTTTTACTGAGGATAATCCATGTCTCAAGCACTGTGCTAAAACTTGAGAGGTAATATGATAGAAGAGAAATGGATTTTCCTCTCAACAAGCTCATAGTCATATGGAAGAGGAATGTACACAGGCAATTTTTGTGAAAAGTGCTAATTGCATTGAGATAGCTGTGGGATAAATGTGGAGGCATGTAAGGTCAGTTTGGGGCCTGGAACAGAAGTTGCCTGATGTCAAGTCTTGCAGAATGGGTAGGAATCAGTGTGAGAAAGCAAGAGGTATGGAGAGTATTCTGAAGGTAGAGACACTGATCGGCATGATCCAGAGCTTAAGAGAAGTGAGAACTAAGACGCAAGATGGGGACAGGACAGGGCCCTACTTTTTAGCAACTTTCCCTATTAGTCATAGGAAACCACTGAACGGTCACACTGGGGAAATGGCAAGGTCAGATTCACTTCATAGAATGGTCACAATGGAGGCAGGTATAATAGACTGATAAGACTGGAACAAAGCGGGGAGATTAGTGAAGAGACTGCTGTAGGGTTCTAGAGAGACAAGCGGGACTGGCCCAGTGACTGTGTGGAGTAAGGGAAGTGTTTGGATTGAGGAGAGACACGGGATGGTCTCAATGTCCTTAAATTCTTATCAGTCCTTCCAAGTGTCAGCCATGGTTGTAGACCTCTAGTATTCCCTGCTGGTCACTGCTGACTGCTTAGTCTGGGCTTTCTGTGAGTGTTGAATCCATCATTCCCTCCAGCCTGCTGGACTCCATTCCCAAACTTGCTACAGGCCAGCTATCAGGGGTCTGAAATTACTCTGAATCTGGTATACCCTGGAGTTTCTCTCCATTTGAATGGTCCGTGATTATCTATTTGCATTACAAAACATCAAAAATGTTCCTCACACCCACTTGTTTTCCTAAGTTTGAAAAAACTTACTTGACCACAGAGTTGGACCTGAAGTGACAGAACTGAACATAAACATTAAAATGTTTTGTCACACAAATATTAATGATTTTGATTATGAGGCGCTGGCCCAGACCCTCATGGGGATGCTTTGTATTACTATTCTGAAACAAAAAACAAACAAACAAGCAAACAAACAAAACACAAAAAACTAAACAGTGCTAACTGGGGTTCTGGAATGCTGGCATTGTGTCTGCATTTTCCCTCATAGCTTTGATGCAGGATCAATGACTGTGACCAGCATTTTCGGCATAAATGTGTCTGATTGAGTCTCTATTTCCATAATGCAGTTGTTCTGTGAGTTCTCCTTTCTGCACAACTCCTTCAAGGAACTTCACTAAGACAGCAGCTCTCCATTTAAAATACTCAGAAATAGTTCTGCCAGTTAAAAAAGAATATAGGATTTCAAAGACCTATTTAACCTTTGCACTGATATTTCAAAGCAGCAGTATATTCAATTAAAAAGGAACACATAAAACAGATAATATTTTTTTTTGCAGTATCTTAGCAACAGGTGATTGAACCCATGTCTAGAACTAAGAATTGAGATTTTGCCAAAAAGGCCACATACTAGTGATATCTTCTTTTAACAAATGGAATAAATCTAATATTGTTTTGGACAAGTTATGCTGGATTATATCATAATATGAAATCCTGACAACAGAGCCACAATAAAGGGAGGACACAGCTTTGAAAGAGAAAAGCAAATACTATGACTTCCTTTATACCTAGGCTTCAACTCAGGAACCTAAAGCATGAATGACCAGGTGAGTTCATTCTTGCAATCCCTGGTTATTCAGAACTCAGCTGTCCAACAGGGATCTCAGAGGCACAGAGCTCTGTCCCCATTCGTCATAGCCTTCCTCAAGATAGAGGTTCACATAGAATTAAACTCAGTGATCCTTAATCCATTTAATAATTTGATATAACCCTAACTCTAGAAAACTGGACCTCTCCCCCAGATGCTCATGCAACATATTTACATGATTTCAGCAGGTTTATAGAACAGGCTAAACTTTCAATGCCACAATTATTCACAGTGCCCTGATCATAATTCCCTTTGTTACATCTTGCTAACTTCTATAACTTCAGTGGAAGCAGGATGTCAGAGGTGACTAGTTCTATGATCCTGAGCTCATGTCACAATATACTTTGTACATTAAAAGGGGCAAAAAGTGGAATAAGAGTGTTGGGTACAAAGTCACATTTGGATTAATTGAGGATGAAATTATTTTTCTTTTTTTAAAGTACTTCTGCCCTGGGCATTTAGGTGCCAATTGGTGAACGGCGGTAGACATAGTATTAACCTCCAAGAAATCCCTCTTCCCTTTTAAAAACTATAATTAAAACAACCTTATCATACTCTCAAGAAAGTCTTCAGTCAAGACCCATTGTCCAGCTACATTTCCAAAAAGTCCAAAATATGTAACAACAACCTAATATGTTTGTTGCAATAATGAGATTATGTATGTGAAATATCTAATAGCATGAAAATATATAGGTGCCAAGCATATTGTAGTAATTTTTATCATGATTATTGGATATAATTATAATCTTGTAGTGTGATGTAATTGCTAGCAGCATCCCTGACTCAATTTAGGTGAAGCCAAAAGAGACCACACATTGAGATGGCGAACCATTTAAAATATGTCCTAGGTCTGTTGGAATCTCTCCCTGATCAGGGAAATTCTAGCTCTCTTTTACAGTCAGTTATCCGGCATACATTTACTATTTTCAGAGGTCTAATTTATGCCAGGCACTGTGCTAGGTGCCAGAGATTAAAAAATAAGTACAATGTAATCTCTGACTTCAAGAGATATATAATCTTGAAGAAGAAATAGACACAAAAGTAAATAATTGTGATATAGTGTGGAAAGTGAGATGTACATGCACCCTGCATTATGAGAACACAAAGGAGGTCAAACTAATCTGAGTTTGCCAAGGAGTTGTTTTAGCACAGATCTGTCAAAAACAGAGTCTGAGGGAAAAGGTTACTCGCTAATACTTGGGAATGTGACCCAGAGAACTAGGATAGAAGTAAGCAGTGGAGCCGCAGGAAGAACAAATGTAAAGATGAGGGGGCGCATTGCCCATCTGGGTACAGCTTCATGAAAAAACATGGACAGTTGCTCTTTTTCTCACATCATCTTGAGAAAGACATGCACACACAATATCGACTACCTGTTCTCAGAATACTATATTGGGTTGAGGAAGGGTGAATATTTCTTCCGATGGCTTTCTCCTGTCTCTGTCTCCCCTTGGTAAAAATCTATTAACTCCTGGATTATGTCATCAGGCTTCCCAGGGCCAGAGTCCCCAGGGGTTCAGTCAAACTCTTTTTGTCAGCTGACATATTATATAATACTCCTCAAGCTCTAGTGGAGACCAGCAACTGCAGGAACATGGCACCACACTCTGGAACTAGCTCAAGTTTTTGCTCATACATTTTAGTCTAGAAGATTCTAATGGCCAACACTCCAAGATCCAGAGAAAGGGTTAGCATAGCTGCATGGATCTGGATAGTGTAAGAACTGTATTTTGTACAGAAAGAAAAGAAATGGCTTATCAGAAATTGCCAGAAGAGGGACGCCTGGGTGGCTCAGTTGGTTAAGCCACTGCCTTCGGCTCAGGTCATGATCCCAGGGTCCTGGGATAGAGTCCCACATGGGGCTCCTTGCTTGGCAGGGAGCCTGCTTCTCCCTCTGCCTCTGCCTGCCTCTCTGTCTGCCTGTGCTCACTCGCTCTCTCTCCCTCTGTCTCTGACAAATAAATAAATAAATAATCTTTTAAAAAAAAAGAAATTGCCAGAAGAAGCTAGACATTATGACTTGAGAGGGAACAGAACGTTTTCTAGTAAGAAAACTGCATGCTTTAATAAAGGTTAAGGCCAGTATGGCATGAACAACAAACACTGAGTGGAGAGTATATGAATCTGAGAGGGAGGGAAGCTACTAACTTGAGAGAGCAGATTTCCCTCTCCAGCAACTGTAGACATGATGGAAAAAATGGGAGCAACCAGAGGATCAGGAAACATTTCCTCCTGTAGAAACAAGCCTGCATCCAAAGGAAATGCTTTCCCTCCAAGGATGCAGAGAACACTTCATCTCTTCCATCTGCCTGTTCTCTTATGCATGCATTCACTCATCTAACATCTATTCAGCTCTGCCAGCCAGGTGCCATAAGAGCCATCTGTAGAACAGAGTGAATAGGTCACCTTTGAGAGGCAGTCACATCTCAAAATGACAGACACACAAACAATGCCTTCTCTAGCAGATATGTGCGACATTGGGAGCATAGAGAGAGGGAAAAATTATTCTTTTAAGGATGTAAGAAAATGCTCATCAATCCTAAAGGAGGCACATGTAGGATGAGACTTGGAGAACAAATGCTCCGTTTGTCCTGCAAGGAATGTAAAGCAAAATATCCTATTAGTTCTTATGCTTCACAAATAAGTGAAGCCATATGATAATTGACTTTCTCTGCTTGACTTATTTCACTTAGCATAATCTCTTCCTCCCATTCATGTTGATGAAAAAGTTGGGTAGTCATCCTTTCTGATGGCTGAGTAATATTCAATCGTATATATGGACCACGTCTTCTTTATCCATTCATCTGTTGAAGGGCATCTTGGTTCTTTCCACAGTTTGTCTATTGTGGACACTGCTGTCATGAACATTGGGGTGCTTATGGCCCTTCTTTTCACTACATCCATATCTTTGGGGTAAATACCAGTAGTGCAATTACTGGGTCCTGCAGCACTGGGGGTTATACGCAAACAATGAATTACGGTACACTACAAAAACTAGTGATGTACTGTATGGTGACTAACATAACCCAATAATAAAAAAATATCCCACTAGTGAGTGCACCATGTGAAAAGCAGAATTGGGAGGGGCCATGCTCTGTGCAGGGACTGGTCGAGGGGTCAGTGTGACTGGAGCGTGGGTCTCAGAAAGCAAAGCAGTAGCAGACCTAGGATGACAAGCCAGAGCACCTCACTTCCACCAGGCTAATCTTCCTACAAACTGACAGACTTCTCCCCACATCAATCAAACACCAGTTCCCGAGCATCCCATGCTGTTACAGCTAGGCACCATGGAGCTACCCAAATGGAAGGGACAGAGAATTTGCTCTTAGAAACCTCTCCTACGTGAGCCCACATCCAGCCATCCACTAGAGACTGTTTCCCTCCGCAGCTCACCTTGGGGTCAGTTCGCCAGAAATGTGCTCAGAGTCACAGCACAGCTGGCAGCAGATAACCCCTCCCCTTGCCTTTGATCTGCGGGCATGGTGATTGTCAGACTGTACATTTCAGCTAGTGATGAAAACACTAACGATACCCCAGCCCCAACCCTTAGCCCTGAGCCATAGGTTGATAATGTTCCCTAGAGCAAGCAAGGGTCTGGTCTAGAGCCTGAGCCATGGTGTTTGAAGAAAACCCCAAATAGAGCCTCTCTGGTTTTTGGCCTGACAAGATATACCGGTGGTGCTGGGGATTTGCTCCTTGCAAGCAGATGTCACAATCAAATGGAAGTTGTTTTATACACGGATCCGAAAAAAACCTGAGAATGTTTGCTATTACACTCAGGCTGGCTGGCCCACCCCAAGCACGGAGACAATCAGCCCCTCAGATGTGATGAGACTTGGAAAGATGTCTCCAGGCCTTGGCACAGCACAGGCTTTCTGGGCCTTGGTGACATATAGGTGCTTTATATATGCCCATTTATATATATATAGCCCATTTGTTATGCTGTTTAAATATGTATATGCTGGGTACAGAAAGCTAATATCTGGAACAATAAGGTAATCCTATATGCTTTTCAATGAAAAACACGAGCAGAGGGCTACTTGTTGCCAGAATTCTGACATTCTCACTTAATTCTGTCTTTCAGTTACGTGATATCTCCGAAAGCATACTTTGTTAAAACTACCTGGAGAAAATGAGCTACAAACAACATCCACTCTGCCTTGGAGAACCACGAGGTCAATGAAGCACAGTTTTATTACCAGAAACATTACCAGAGAGAGAGAGAGACTGTAGCCCTGCTGGGGAAGGCTACTTCTGGGCAGTCTAGTCCCCACTCCCACTGACTGCCCGCTGCGCCTGAAAGGCGGTAAATGTGCGGACGGTGGGTGAAGAGGTGAGGGAAGAGGACAACTAAGCCTTCCCACATATTTTGAAAAGAACTTCATAGCCGAAAGATTAAGGCTTTTTGGCATGTTAGCGGCAGAAGCCTCCCTCTGGCCTCGTCCATATGTTACAGTTGGGGGTGGAATAAAGAGCAAAATCAAAACTGAAACCGGGGGGTTAGGGCTGCAGGGAGAGGAGCTAGGGAACCTACAGATAAGCAGGTGCCCATCTGACCTCTGAAGAGGAGACGCTCACTCACCATCCACTGCAGTGAGGTGACAGAGGGAGGAATCTAAGCTCAGCCAGGCTCCAGTGGGCGAGTTCACTGCTCCTGAGGGCTTTCTGTGCCTCAGGGAGGGAATATGCCCCCTGGGTACATTGGGTGAAGTATTTATCCATCCCGACCTTCAGTACCTTTTTGAAAATTGAATAATGGTCTCAAGTTCATAGGGTTGCTGTAAGAAATCAGAATAACTTATATAAAATTGCCTAGTACAGAGTCTGATATCAACTGGGATGGCAACAATTAGGTGGCTATCTGGAGATACATCATGGCCCCAGAGAAATAATCCTCTAAAAACATGGAAGGTAAAGTCCTACCAGATACCTAAACAAACAGGACTCCACTGATTTTTCTCCTTCCCTCAGCGTCCCTCCTGGCCAGGAAGGACCTCCTTAGCTCAGCCTCCTCTCCCATACCAGTTCCTCTGAGAAGCCTTCACCCCTTCTCCAGGAGGGGGAGCTTTGGGAGCCAGTTCTACGCTCTTAATACCACAGACCTTGTGCATTTCATTGTGATTCCCTGTATCCTCGTCTGTTTCTTCCACCAGCCTGCAAGCTCACTGGGACTTATGTCTTATTTGCCTCTGGATTCTGCCCCACTCATGGCTAATATGAAGTGATAAGGAATGTGCATTTCAAACATATTTTATAAATAAGTAAATGTATGGATAAATGAATACATGAATAAGATTAAATGGATAACCATTTACTACCTCTCCCAGCTAAAAGTTCAAACAGATACTCAGTCGTGAATAGACTTCCCCAATCTTGTCGCTCACCATGAAAACTCAGGCAGGGAAGTCCTCGGCAAACCACATCTTAGAAGAGAGGAGTTTGTGATCTCTGTCTCTCTGGGTGAATGTCTACTCTGCGGAATCACCCAGGTTTTTAAACCACAGTCAGACTCAGAGGAGCCCACTGTCAAAGAGTGGGGGAGTTAAGATTGTTTGCAGGCAGCACTAACCCACTGGAGCAATCATCTTCCTTTCTCTAAGCGTTTACGCCTGGGTGGCTCGGTTGGTTGGACGACTGCCTTCGGCTCAGGGCGTGATCCTGGAGTCCCGCATCGGGCTCCCAGCTCCATGGGGAGTCTGCTTCGCTCTCTGACCTTCTCCTCGCTTGCGCTCTCTCTCACTGTCTCTCTCTCTCTCAAATAAATAAATAAAATCTTTACAGCATCATATCATTGGGACTTTCATGGTCCATTTCTATCTCAGAACAAAGCATGGTTCAGAGTCTCTTGCACTTGTTGGCCCAGTTACATTTCCAAGAAGAATTTTTCAGAAGAAACATCAGAGCTCATCTATATTTGGAGGCAGCACAGAGCACACACCCAAATGACAAGTGTGGCTGATGTCACCACAGGGGCATCTGTATCACCTTCTTTCTGGTCTCAGGAAAGCTCAGGAACAGATTAGCTGTCTTGCTCTCTTGTTCGCATTGCATTATACATTCATCCCATCTCTCAAGAGCAACCCTGGTGTAAAGGACATGGAAGGCTGGGAAGATGCACACCTACAATGGAGGTATTGATGGAAATGGAGGATGGGTAAAAACACAGGACATGAAATACCAGAGTCATTTAAATCACAGAACCTCTTTCTGCCTTGTTACACAAACATCAGGAAGTGGAGAATCACAGGAGGTCTTCAGACCTGTGTGCGATCTTTCATCTACCAAACTTTACTGAGTCCTGACATGGTCTAAATGTCCATACATGTGTCTGGGGCTGCTTCCATCAGTCTCTAGAGAATCAGAATTCCCACATACTCTGCTAGGGATTGATGGATGGCTCAGTAAGTAAGTAAGTGCCCTTTTCGGGACGTCTGAGTGGTTCAGTTGTTAAGCGTCTGCCTTCAGCTCAGGTCATGACCCTGGAGTCCTGGGATCAAGTAGGGCTCCCTGCTCAGTGGGGAGTCTGCTTCTCCCACTGACCCTCCCCCTCTTGTGTTCTCTCTCATTCTCTCTCAAATAAATAAAATCTTTAAAAAAGAATGCCCTTTTCATCCTGAGTTAATTCACAAAATACTGAGAGAGGGTAACTTTAGATTTTCAACTAAGTGGGTTTGCAAATATCTTATCCAATTTTTAGTTAGACACTGGTAATTTGCAGTGATTAATAATTCTTTGCGTCCCTGAAGGGATAGAACCTTCTGGTCCAAGACTGTTCTCTAAATAATTGAGAGCAAACCAGATGGTACTTTCTCTTTAAGCAGGCTGGTTTCTAAAGAGGCACATGATATTCAGCTCTATTTCCTTTCCCAACTCACAAATTGCATAACCACGTCCTCCTCCAAAGCTGTGAAGGGTAGTCAGGACTGGAGTGTTCCATTACTTGAAAGTCCCTCTGTATGGAAATAGAGCTTTCTATCATGTTGTTATTTCTCACGCATACACTGGTAAGAAAGGCCTGCTCCTCCCCAAGCAAGAGAACAGCGAGTCCTACCTACTCTGTTAGCTAGACCTTAGTGGAACCATAATGAAAGACCAGCCAATGGAGATTACACCTGCTTTTGGGATATAATCATAAAAAAACAAATAAATCAACATTTAGGTGTGTGTTTTCTCTCTTAATGAGATCCTATTCCCCTTCTTCCACTATAGTAGAAAAAAGTGATGCCAACAAAGTTGATTAATACCTGTAATTTATTCAGAATCATAACAGCTAGTTTTGGTCTGGGTCAACCAACATTTATTTGCCCATTTTCTCAAAACTTCTGCAGCTAAAATTACATGCCATAAAATTTGCTGGTCAAAACAACTGTACTCAAGGAATGGGCCTAACACAAATTAAATATAATTCTCAGGGACCACTTAACTAATAAGACTGGATAATTAACAAACATTTCAGATATATGTCTAATGTTTAAGATGGAATTTATTATTTCTCACAAAGATTAATTTAAAAAATTATTACTCAAAAAATCCCATTTTCCAAGCATTATTGCTAGTCTGGCTTTATTGCATTAACACTTAAAACAAATAAAATTGAGTCATGATTTCTGTCAGTTAAATAAATATATTCTGCTGAAGCTTAAATTATCATCCATCTTAGCAAAGGGTTATATATTATATTAGCAGTCAGTGACTGATTAGTTATTTATTCTCTTAAAGAGTAACTGAAGGAGATTAATATTCTGATAAGTATGTCACTGATTTCTGGGGAGTGCCTGGTTTTCTTTCATCACATGAACTATAATGTGTCAGACATAAATTCCATTATAATTACAATTAGTACTAATGCCTCCCAAATTATATTTAATGGAAAGGTCATTATTTTAACTACAAATAACTTCTTTCTTAAAAGTTTTAAGTGGATTTCCACACACACAAAAATCACAGTTAAAATAATGTTGAAGAAAGAATAGTAAGTAAATCAGGAGATAGGTTAAAAAAAAAAAAGACAGTGTATTTTGCTTATTTTTCCAGCTGGGTTACATTTTTCACCCATGTTCTGCCATGTCGGTTTTTTGATGATAGTGGGAGAGGGTGGGGAGGAGGTGAAGAGAAGTAGAAAGAGAAGAGAGGAGGAGAAGGTCCTCCCTCCTCTTGGCCAGTTACTTAGTATGTTCCCAACACAGTGCATGATGCTGACGAAGTCCTTCTTTTAATTCTTACAACGACCCTGTGAAGTAGATACATCTCCTAGTTTATGGAGTAACAAAATGCGTCTCCTGTTAAATCCCTGAGCAATTTTACTCTGCCAGGGATATGAGGAAGTGAAAATTAAACCTAGGCCTATCCAGATCCAGAGCTCCCACTCCCAAAGGCAATGGTTATTGCTTCTCATTCTTCTGGTAATGATAATGACTGCTGCTGGCAGAAGCCCCACATTCCCATCTGGGTGAATGGGTAAAAACCTGACCTAGGTTATGCTGGGCGACGTGATGAAGACACCAAGTCTGCCATGTGATGCTAGTATTTCCTCTGATTCTTCTGTGACCTGGGTTCCTCTGGGCATTTCTTCTCAGATATTTCTAAAAGCATCAGTGAAGATACAGAAGACAAGCGACAAATAAAGATAATAACTCAGCCAGAGTCTTGGCAGCAGGAGTACAGCTGCTTCTTAACATGAAAACAGCAAGTTATGAAATGACTATGTTGTGAAATGACCATGAGATTTAGAATTAAAAGGAGCTCAACATAAATTAAAAAAAAAAATTAACAGAAAAATGTATTCGGTATATGTTTCAAAGTACATACGTGCAAGAGAGTTGACTTCAATAAACTACTTAGAAATAAGAACATGCCGAATGCCTCTAATTATCTGGCCTTGCACAAGTCATTCTCTAGTCTGAGCCTCAATGTCTTCTACTACAAATAGAAAGATTTGGTCACACCAGTGGTTCTCAAGGTGGGAACTTGTTGGAACTCTAAATCCTTGGGCCACCTGTGTGACTCAGTCGGTTAAACATCTACCTTCTGCTCAGGTCACAATCCTGGGGTCCTGGGCTAGAGCTCTGCATAGGTCTCCGTGCTCAGTGGGGAGTCTTCTTGTCCCTCTGCCTCTCCTTGCTGTTTGTGCTCTTTTTCCCTTTCTCAAATAAATAAACAAAATCTTAAAAAACAAAAAACACAAAAAAACCTGGAAATTCTTGGGCTCCACCCTAGAACCACTAAAATAGGTCACTGACATGAGTCCCTGGGAATCTCTAAAAGAGAATACATCTGCTAATAAGTGCAAGCCCTTCCCGTTGAGCTCTGTAAATCATGTTAGTATAAGAGTACTTCATTCAGTGAGGACAACAAACATTCCTTTAGCATCAACTGTGAGTTAAGTGAAGGCATTCTCTGATCTATGGAGCCTCAATCCTCTATGCCTTGAGGATTTCACTGTCTGTTGGGGAGGAAAAGGCAAGTTGACAGAAAATCAGGCATGCCAAGTGCAGTGTTAGAGGTAACGCCCTGGGAGACAGAAGAGGGAGCAGTGATAGTAGGGAGGTGCTATAACTCCACAGGGTGAAGGGGGAAAGGGGGCAGGGAAACGCAGGTTATAATAAGGCTTCTGGGAGAAGGACACCTGAGATCTGCATATTAGTTCCAATGATAAAAAGTATTAATTTTCATATTTTGCAGGAAAGACTGAAGATCACAGCAAAACATCCAAGTTCACGCAGCTACTGTATGAAAGAGATAAAGTTTAAAGGCAGATCTTTGGGCTTAGAAACTCCTATTTTATTTGATTCTGTTCTTATAGTAAAGCAAGTCTTAGGAGACAATGAATACGGTCCCTCCCCCATCTCTTGTCCCCAGGAATAAAGAATAATCCTTACAGGTCTGGCGGGGGAGGGAAGTTCGTCAATAGTCAGTGAGGCAGCAGTGGCAGAGAGCTGGGGGCCAGGCAGTCACCAGTGAGCCTATTAAATGTATCAGATGTCATCGGTACCTCCTTTATCCTTCTCACTCTGGACCTCACAGGCTGATAAGAAGGGGAAAGCGTTATAACCCAGAAGTAAAACTGTTGCGTGATTATAACCCTGACAGCCTCCCTCTAATGAGCTTCCCTGCAGATAGGGAGAGGGGAGAGTGCTTTGATCTCCATGAGCAGAAGGCTGAAAGGACCACTGTTTGGAGCAAAGCCGTCTGATGGGGTCCAGTCTTCCAGTAATCAAAGTCACAAGCTACCATCTGAGCCATTTGTGAACCACAGATAAGATTAGCTGTTCATTTGATAGATCAACCACTGCCATCAATGGGGGCTAATTGTATCTGAAATATGACCAGGAAAGTGTCAGCTCCTGGAGACAAGCATTTCCTTTATCCTGGGTTTGAAGCAGGGAACAACATTTTTCTTTTGAAAACTTGATGTTAATGTTAATGTGTGCTGCTGCATTTTTTTTTCCTTCCCCCCAACACCCACCCCTCCCTTGGTCATAAGAGAATAGGACATGTGAGGTTCTTGGATTGAGATATCAATCTGCATATATATTTTTACAAAAATTCTCCAGTATGGTGTCAGAGAATATGCAATTTGGGGATGCAAGACTGGAGGTCCAGGAATACTTGCACAATGGAGTCCTTACATAGCTTCAGAGTAATATAATAATAATAATAATAACCCAAAACAAAACAAAACAAAATAAAAATAAATAAAACAAAAACCAAAACAAAAAAACAAAAAAAAAAAGGAAAATGCCCAGGCTTTGGAAAATCATGGGTAGGAAGACTCACTTTGTAATTCTAGAGTGTTTCATGCTATTGGAAAAGAAGGGATGATTGGTCATTCAGAATTCGAAGGCATTTATATGGGTAGCACTTGCCTTGGAGGCTGATGTGACTGACAGATTTACTTTCTTCAAATTTATTCCCATGTAAGTAGAAACTGAGCTCAAAATGAATCATCAGGTAACTTGGACAGCTCTTACACTCTAGCAAATGAAGAAATTCCGTTTTTCTACTCCAGATCTACTGAATTTGGCTCTTTGGTGCTTCAAGAGATCACCTATTCTTTTGTATTCTCTAGGCATACTGAAGTATGAGCATGAGGAGGTTTGGTTTCTCATCCTCAAAATATTTCTGTGTGTGACTGGAAGCCATTTCAGCATTCCTCTTTTATGAAGGGGCGAACAGAAATTCCCCAGCCCCATCTCTTGCTGCTGCAGCGCGGGCCTCTCTATTTCCAGCCTAGTCCACTATAGCTCTTAAATTGCTATGTTGTCCCCGTGTCCAGGCGGCTAGTAAAAGCTGCCTGAAAATGGCAAGGTATGATGAGAAGCACCTCATTATGCCTCCTAAAATACACAGACCCAGAATAGCCCTGCACAGTTGGGGTAAGGAAAGAAGGAAGAGACCAAGAACAGAAGGTCTCCCACCCTATCTAAGAGCTAGAGGAAAGTTCCATCACCTTCTAACAAATTCTCAAGCTATGATGGCCTTGAAGGGATCACCTTTGTGGACCTTCTCCCACTTGGGCTGACACCCTGTCCTGCAAGCGTCTGATAGCTCAGGTTTAGAAATTGTAAGTTTACAGAAGATGGTGACTGCAGTGGTAACACTCCAGTAGAACCACAAGGTCAGACTCTCAGAATCTCAGAACACTTACAAGCAGAAGAGCCTTCATAATCAATAGCACCCTCACAATGTACCATGTGCTGTGCAATGCGTATTTCATTCCATAACTCACTTAATCCTCACCAATTTTGGGGGGGGGCTGGGTTACAGCCCTGGATTATTTTTTCATTAACGATGAAGAAACTAAGGCTCAGAAAGTTAACCATATTGCCCTCAGAACACAGCTAATAAGTGGCCGGTATGTAAAACCAGATTTGACTAACGTCAGAATCCTCCCTTTTAAATTCCATGCAGTGGATTACTTGGATAATTATTCCAAACTTAAAAAAAATTAAATGTAAAAAAACACAACTTTTTAATGTTTTGCAACAAAAGATTTGATTGATCATCTTCAATAACCTTATCCCCACCAGGGCCACCTCTATATGTCCTTTTTACTATCTAGTTCAAAAACTACCAATCAAGTTGAACTCTGTAACAGTATGGCTAGGAGCAACTCTGCAACCCAGACGCACAGCCATTTTTCCCAAGTTGCAAAATCACTTATGAGACAGCTAGCACTAGTACCCAGTACTCTTAATTCCCAGGTCATTTCCCTGTTTACTTTGTGTTCGTTCCAAAGCATAAGACAAATCCACTCACCTAGCACACACTGGGATGCTGCCAACAGAGGATGACAGGGGAAAGCCCTCCTATCCCCAACAGGACTACAGAAATATTGAGAACCAAGTGTTAATTTCTGATTACTAATAATGAAGCTTGAGCTTGTTTTCTAGAATACTCTATGATTCAGAGTTGTACATTCCCCAAAGATTCTAGATTAATGATTGCACTATGTGACACAATAATTATTATTATTCTTTGGGACAGTCAAACATCTGCCTTAATTGTGAGCAGCAGGTGGGACACTTTCAGTAATAGTAAAAATAAATAAATAAATAAATAAATAAATAAAAGCTTAAAAAAGCAGGAATTCAGTGAAGCCACCTGGTTGGAACTCTTTGGAGCTATTATCAGTACATGTCAACTCAAAGCAGCAGAAAGAGGACTCCAAAGCCCACGAGGAGCGAGGCCACCAAGGAGATGAGGAGCTCTTCACAGATACCCTGAGTGTTCTTGGTGGAGGTAACCTCATAAATGAAGAACCAGGGGGCAAAGAACATACCAAGGGCCAACAGAACCATGGTCAGATGGGGATGACAGCAGGGTTCACTGGGCTGATGTATCTGCTCAAGGCCATGATCTCCATATTACTAGGCATAGCATAATCCACTGCTCCATCACTGGCATATTTTAATAACCCTGAGATTTGAGGATCTTACTACTTTGCTAAGGTCTTGTCTGAACTTTAGCAAATGGTTTGTGAAATTGAGAGACTGAACTGAGATAGAATATGAGATAATCCATGACTGCCACCTTCTGTGCCCCTGGGTCTCAGGAATTAAGATGAGTAGAAAGCACTCTGAGATCAAGGGCAAATAGGTCTTCCCTTTCAGCACTGTGGGTAAAGAAAAGTATTTGCCACAGAATAGGGGAACATTACCCACTCTTTGAGAGTTCTTTTAGATCTATTGCCCAACAGCTATGGCTCTGCTATAAGTATCTTAGATTGCTATGAGGAATCTGGCTCCCCCACCCCTTGACCTTACTCTACTTAATCATTTCTTTACCCTCCATAGAGTTTTAGCTCATATCTGGCAGAAGCTCTTGAACCATTCTCAACATTTTGATTCTCTGGAGGAAAACTGAACTCAATTCACTAGTGCTTATTGACCAGGCTCCATGCTAGGGCTCAGGGAAACACGTGGAGACCAGTTCTCCGGGCATCACTGGACCATACCTAGAGGTCAGACTTCCCCAGGAATTAAGTTTCTCTGGGATTCCAAAGTGGACAGGAAGGTAAAAGTCAGAAGGCCTGGATTTCTACACTTCTACATTTTAGAAATGAGGGGCCCCTTTGCCTCTTACTCTAAGTCCATGTGATTCTAAACCCACATTGTTGCAAGGGCACATTCTGAAAGGCTGATTCTCAATAGGCACTAAAAGAATGAGTATAAGCATGCCTGGGTGGTTCAGTCCATTAAGCGTCTGCCTTCAGTTCAGGTCAGGTCATCCCAGGACCCTGGGATCAATTTCCACATCGGGGTCCCTGCTCAGCATAGAGCCTGCTTCTCCCTCTGCCTCCTGTTCTCCCTGCTTGTTCTCCTTCTCTCTCTCAGACAAATAAATGAATACAATCTTTAAAAAATAAATAGAAGGATAACTATAGAGGGACATTCTACGAAACATCTGATCACTACCCTTTAGATGTATCAAGGCTACAAAAGACAAGAAGGGACCAAGAGACTGTCCTAAATTGGAGAAGACAAAGGAGACATGACATCTAAATGCAATCTGTGGGATCCTGATTGGATCCTGGAACAGAAAGGGGCCACCAGTGGAAAAACTGGGTAAAGTCTGTAAGTCTACAGTTTAGCTAATACTATTGTGTCAATGTCAACTTATTTGTTTTGATATCATGGTTATATAAGATGTTAGCATTAGAGGAAGCTGGGTGTGGAGTTTATGGAGATAGTCTGCAATATCCTTGCAAAATCTTCTTAAATCAAAAATTATCTCCAAATAAAAAATTTAAAAAATAATAAAAACATGAGTATGTATTTTCCCAGAAAGCGAGACTATAAATTTCTCAAGGGGTCTTCATTTTTCTTCCAGTATGTTTCTTAGGGCTTAGTATAGAGGTGTCTTACAGTAAGCTCTCAGACTATTAATAGAATTAAATTAGTTAAGAATTATTCACAACCACAATTTAACCTGGGACAGAGAAGCATGTAACCTCATGACTGTTATAAGAAGTTAATACTGCAAATGTGGTATTGTTACAACTAAAACACATAAAAAAGTCTGAGAAATTGTCAGTTTCCTGGTACCAAGGAAAAGCAATCTCTGTGTTCAAGGCAGATAGCCAGTCTGATTTCAGAAAATAAAAAGGAAAGGAAGAAAAAATAACAACACAAAAGATCAAGTAGCACCTTTTAAAAAACCATCAACGTTGCTATTTGGACTAAATCAGAAGCTCCAGATAACAGTAACTACTAAAGAAGAAAAGGAACAAAAAAACCCTTAGAGCTTTCAATTTGTTTTTCATAATAAATGAATTGCCCCTACCAAAATGCAGCCTTGAGGAGTTAATTAAACAGCTGCCCCCATGGCTGATTCTGAGATGTTAGAAGGCCCATGACAGGGCCCTAAACAAATGGGGCAATAAAGGTGTGGGCTGTTTGGCTTGATTGAAGAGCTTGAGTTTTTCACCCCTAGTCTCTAAGCCATCTGGAAGTGAGTTTGTGGAATGTGGGATGGCAGCCTCTCTGCCCTTATCTACTGATAAGATTCTCAGCCTCAAACACGTGTACTAGAAAGGCAGGGAGCAAATATTTCAGATCTTAAACAACTTGGAATCCTCCCTCTAAAGTTCACTTTGTGCTATAACACAGAAGGAAGGACACTCATCTCACATTCTTCCCCTCCAAATCGAGGGCTTTTGACATCAACATGAGTCAAGACTCAAGGCTGACTTAAAGGAAGACTGTTCTGATTCATGAGTTCCACCCACCTTCTCTGAGCCCCACACACTTCAGGCTACAAAAGTTAGGCTTCTGAGAGTGTCCGAGGATGAGACTGCCATGCAAAGCTGGTTTAAGTGAGCAAAGAATTTGAGGATGAGGGCAAGTCTCTGTTTAAAATTGCTGGTCTGGCTGAATCCTAAAACACAAAATATCTGAGGACGGCCCACAGGCTGCAACTTCACCAACAAAGAATTCAGCAGCTGACATCAGAAAGGCTTGGCTGTTGGGAATGGAAGAAATCTGGAAATTACTCTTATTGCTTTAGACTTTAAGTCTAAAAATAAGAGAGCATATGTGGTATGTAGAGATATTATGATGGGTGTATCTGGTGGGTATGAGATATGAGATTGTATGTAGGAGTTAGTGTAAAATTAAATGAGGCTAACCACAGAAAAAATCATAATTATATGAGGTTAATAACCTCTTAGGTGAAACATACCCATGCATGCACACACACACACACATACATATACACACACATGTGTGTACCACAGATACAGAAGAACTGAAAGGATGTCATAGCTTCAAACAAGCTTTCAGAATTTGATCATGTAATCATTCACTCTGTCCTCTATTTTCAAGTTCCTAGTATGTTCCAGGGACTAAGTGAACTCCAGGAATATAAAATCAGGTGGTACATTTAAACCTTGCCCTCAAGGAGTGTGCAGTCTACTGGAACGGGCAGAGTAATCCAACAGTTGTAAGACAGAGTGACAAGGCCGACCATAAAAGCAAGTTCAGATTGCTATGAGAGGCCAGATGTGGGGTGACAGTGTGCAAAAAGGATCTACTGTGTCATCTGTTTTTTTTAAAACAAAAGATGATTCTCCCATTCTTGGTTCATTCAACCTCAGACAGATCTTGAAATTCAAGGAGATAGCAGGCCTTTCATAGTTGTTTGTGGAGTTGGAAAAATGTGATGGCAAGCTTGATTAAAATGTTTCTCTTCTCTGGTCTTAAAATCTCATGTGTAAGCTATTTGAATGATTAACAAAATTATTCTTAAAACAACAGAAAATCACGATTTAATTTCATTTATCATTCAATTTTTTTTTTAAGTACCTACTCTGTGCCAAGTGTTGATGGCCGTTCTAGAGACTGTGGCTCCTTCAACCTTAACTCTTTCAAAAGGGGCCACTCTGATCTTCAATGTCTTGCAAAACTTGATGGCTCCCCTCTGGCACCATAATGTGAGAGCAGAAACAAAGAAGGATGACATTTTGAAAAGGACTTAGTTGATTTCATAGTGGAAAAGTGATCTGATTTCTCTTCCTTGAAAAAAAGCAAAGTGATCATTTTATTTTCACAATCTCGCTGGAGTGACTGGGGTTGTCTAACGGCATTATAACTAATTGGAGAGTAAAACAAAGATAAGGATAGTTTATTGGAAAAAATAATTTCAAACAATCTTAGCTCTGGTGAAACCAAACCAATAGAGTTTCCTTACCCATTGCAGTGGTAGTAATGTATATAATGTTCTTGTGAAACTAACGCCAGGCAAATAAACAGGCAAGCACAGCAGACATGAAAGATTATCTGTGATAAGCTTATGTTGAAATCAACAGTTCCCTTGAACATATTAAAACTCTTTTTAAGGGCTCCATGTCTGTTTTCAAACTCAAAAACTAACTCTGTCCACTGAGTTTATAACTTTTTATATTATATTCTTACAATACTCTCAAAAATGCCCAAAATAGGTTTTTGAAGTTCCTCTACAGCTCTTCAAATATGAACTCTGTTGATTTTACCAATTGTGCTCCTGGGTTTAGTATCTCTAGCTAAGTGCAGAAGCAGAAGCTTCCAGAGGTCAAGCATTATCTTGATTTAGCAGGTTGGGCCCCTGAATCACTGCTATGCTCAGTAGCAAAGAATGCAGGCTGGGAAGGATTAATTACCAAAGCCAGTAATCCTGACTCCAACTTCCAAAAATATGGGGAAGTCCAAAAAAAATCTTGAAAGTGATTTGCAACATTCTGTTCAAATCAGCCTCATGAGTAATGTCACTTTGACACCTCTTACCCATGTAAACATAATTATCGCAGACACATCAGCTATTCCTCTGAACCTTCTCCTTTTCACCCTAAGGCTTAATTTCCCCTCTTCTGAAAGAAGATCAACATAGTTTTGCTAATAGCTTCTTCCTCAGTCTTTCTAGTGAAACAAATATATACTCAAAGTTTAAGAATGCCAGTAGCCTGTTTTATGACAAATCATGTGTACTCCCACAGGCCTGGGCCAAATAAATAAATAAATAAATAAATAAATAAATAAATAATTATGTACTTTGGTCTCAAACCCAGGGGACACAGATTCTCTTGGCAAATTCTGGTAAGCTGATCCAAACCCTGCAATTCCTGTCATTTCATATCAGTGAAATCTCATTTTATTAGGAAGTAACGAGAGAACAAATTCCCAGCTGACCATTAAAACTCCTGAAGCAGGTACCACTTTCTTTCATTTACTTTGATCTGGCCTTAGTTAGTTCAAGTGTTGCCACAAGACCACATGGCTGCTGTATCACAAGAGTAATTCTATGAATGAAATCCAAGGTTATTCATCCATTAAGTTAAATAAAAGGCATCACTGATTTCTATATATAATACACACATTACAAACATACACATAGAAAGCCCTGCTACATGGTAGCATGAAATACCACTGAAGCAAGGATCCTAGATTAAGAATGACAAAAGTATCTTTAATACATCCTTCCCATCAATAAGAGTTAAATAAAATCCAAATTTTATTTAACTTAAATTAAGTTAAATAAAATTGGGAAAATTACTAGGAAATGTGGAAAAACAGCATCTCACAAAAAATGGTACAAACACATCTTACTTAACATTTGGAACATAATACCTATGCTAGTGTCTAGGCATAAATATAATCAAAACCTAAATAATTAAGAAGAAAATGTGTTAAAACAGCTGATTTGCAAGAAATGTAATTATCAAAGGATGCTAAAATCTCAGTTTATTCTGCACATGTACCCAATATGTGTCACATGCGGGGATTCTTTTCCTTCACAGAAAACCCACCAGGGATTTTTAAAAATAATATTGTACTGAGGGAAGAGCTTAATGAACTACAGATTTGGAAACTTACATCTCCAGCCACTGTGTCCAGCTCCTGGTTTAGAAGGAGGCACATCCTGAGACCTGAGAGAAATGAAAGGCGATTCCCATGGCTGCTGGTCCCTTAAACATATCTGGAAATTAACACTGAATAATTGTTCTTGCAAGTACGTTTTTTCTCCTCTGAGCCAGGATCACACATACAGTATTACATTTTCATTCATCATTCTTTTGGACAAAGGAAAGTGGGAAGTCAGATTTGTGCTATAGCCCCAAGGGAACCAGGATATCAGCATGGAGGGGGTGGTGACAGGTGCATCAGGTCACCTCCCTCCTGAGTGTTATGATCAATGCTCAATGTTCCCTAAACACAGGTAGGGACCCTGTTTTACAGGATCAGCTGGAGCTGAAACTCTCTTATGAACTTACATTCTCTGACACCTCATTTTCTCTCTTAGAGAGTCCCACTGCTGTTAGGATTGTGTTCAAATCCTTAACCAGTCACTCGAGGTCTTTAGCTCTAGTAAATACTGACTCCTCCTCCATCACAACTCACTCCTATTACCCTTCTATCTCTCACTTTACACAAAACTTGTACTCCTGTGTGTGCTTAGCTGGTACTCATGGCAGGCTTCTGATGCACCAGCACTGATCCAGGCATTGGTGCTGCAACAGCAAACAAGATAAGTCCTTCCACTCAAGGAGCTTATACCGGGGTAGGGGCACAACAAAAGATGATAAACACAGAAACTAGTAAATAAATGAATAGTATTTAGGTGTCAATAAGTGTTAGGGAGATAAAGAGAATTTCCATGAGAAAACAGAGAGGATGTCTCTAACTAGAATGGTCAGAAAGACCTCACTGTAGGTGTGACTTCTAAGCAAAACCTCTATACATATTGAAAGAACAGCAAATGCAAAGGTCCTGTGGTAGGAGCAAAGTTAGCTTGTTTAGGGCACAGAGAAAAGCTCAGTTTGGCTGAAGTAGAGGACTTGAAAAGATTACAAAGATGTTTGAAACATGATGGTGGTCAGCAGAACTCTAAGATGGCCCTCAAGATCTCTCATAGAAAATGACCCTTAACACTGTGTTCCATCATACTCCCTTCTTGTCTATGATGTATGAGAGCCAGAAGAAAGATTATCTGGAATTTTTTCTGCACCTCCAAATATATTTAGTTTCTTTTCAATTGTTTTATTTGTAGTTGCTTTTTCTTTTGCCTATTAAAAAAATTATACAGGTTTACGTTTCACTTAATGAGATTTAATTCTTCCCTCCCTTTATGTACTTACTAAGTGGGCCATAATTCACAGACTGAGTCTGAGAATGGGTTAATCCCTTTGCAGTCAGGGTGTAGCTGAGTTTCCGCCCTTGGTTCAAATGCTAAGTGAACCTGCATAACCAGCTTCAGGTGCAGCTAATCTCTGGGCCACTGTTTATTTGTCAAAGGCCTTGCTGTGCACTCCTGTAGGTCAAAAGGCACAGAAATGAGAGGTGGCAGAGAGGTCAGACCCTGGGGAACTGTGGAAACAGCCAGGACTCCAGTAGGTTTGGCCATTAGCTCCCTGTGTGGCCTGGGCCAGCTCCACTGGCTCCCTGAGCCTTAGCTTCCACATTTTTACATGAGGGGCATGGCCCAGAGAATCCCTAAGGGTCTCCACATCCCCTTCCATCCCAAGACCTTACCTAAAAGACAGTGAGCTCTGGGAGAGAGGAGGAGGCCAGTCCAACCAGTAGAAACAATTACTTCTGGCTTGAACTCAGTCCCTAATATTTGTTGAATATTTATTGGCTGTGGTTATTTGCTGGTTACCTTGATGCATTATCATAGTTAATCTTCATACAACCCTCTGGAATATTTACTGTGATACTGCTAAATTTAGATAATAAAATTTAGACTGAGAGTTTAAGGACTTTCCTCAAATCACACAATTAGAAAGCAGCAAAGCTAGAATACCTCAATTTTCATACACACACATACCTTAGTGTTTTTAGCTTTAATCTAGCTACTTTTAATATGAATTAAAAGAAATGTTCAACTACACAAGGATCTTAAAATAAAAATATAAGTGACATGTGTGTAATACTAACCATGTACCGAACACTACACTAGATGCTTTGCATAATTTGCAAAGAATATATTTCTATTCCCCATTTTTTTGTTAGAGAAATTAGGACTCAGAGAGTTTAAATCATTTCTCCAAAGTCCCACATCCAAACTGATAAAACAGAGCTGCTGGTCTGTCTGACTACAGAGCTCATTCCCTTCTATGGCATTTTCTTACACCAAAAAGACAGCAATCAGTGGGGAATGGGACCACCTGTTAGTCAGTGAGGCAAAGGTACAAGGTGGGGAGAGCCTAGGACACAGTCAAGTGAGGACTTCTTAAGAAGAAGAATAAAAAAAAAAAAAAAAAAAAAAAAGAATAAACCAAAGGCATTAGAGAAGAATGATCCACTGTTGAGATGCATCAGCAGGAGGAGGTAGAAGTGCACAGGGTATAGGTAAGCAGAGTGGGCTGTCCAGACACAGAAGAGTCAGACTGTACTAAAGTGTCAGGCTCAGAGTATGACTCTCTTCTCACTGCCACACCCAAAGCAATGGGCTCTCCCTTTTTTCATACATCCATAGCCAGAGATCAGGTTCTGAAAAAGGAAAACAAAGGTGAACTCTTTTGCTGCCTTTTCTGATAAGTAATCTTTTATGCATTTGACCCAGCACAGTCAGAAATGCATGTCCTGCCAGGAAATCAAAGATGGTCCAGAACCACTCCCAGAAAAGCCTTGGTCTTTGTCCAGTGAAAACTTGGCAATTAATTCCACATAGAATAAAAGACACACATTCACAAGTTTTCCGTCCTTGGGAGTGACCTTGGGAGCTCTAGGTCTCTGCTACATGACTGCTGTGCTGGCGGGAAGAACTTGCCAGAATTCTATACAAAGAGGAGTTTATTATCTTATAACTTAGAATTCAGCTTTTTTGGACAGTGGGGAAAGGAGTACATTTAAACTACTGAAATCAAGGCAACTCATTTAACTAGGAAGGTAGATGTATTAGCAAGATTTATGCAAAACTATTTTTATAACTGATATAGGTCCGTAAGATTTTTCTATAATTTAACTAGAATGCTGTCACATATTCCTGCAAGTCACTGTTCTCAGTGAGGCATTATGTATATTTATTTAGAAGAATAGTTAGTAAATAACTTTTGATCTATAAAAACAGCAACTACAACAACTTTCCCCATTTGAAGCATTTTACTTAAATTTGGTCTTAATGATGAAATTCTTGATATTTAATTAGGGAAAAAAAAAGTTATAACCAAGTAGTTTTGACCATTAGTGTCCACTCAATTTGTACTAATTCATTATGTCTTGTTAAATACCCAAGGATGAAAGGAAAGCATACAAATTCCCATATCTTCCTCAAGATATATATGTTATATATGATATATATGACCTGGCACATGAAGACTGGGAACATAAATAGCAATTCCTAAAGGAATTATTGTAGTTCCCAGGTTTCTGTCTTTCTGCAGAAGGCTGTTGGTGCAGGGATGCTGAAGTGAAATTGTTTTCTTTCTATTATTGAAAGCAAGATACGGAAATCCCCTACAATTATTGTATTGTTGTCATTTTCTCCCTCCAGATCTGTTTGTATTTGCTTAATATATTTGATTCTCCTTTGTTCGATGTATGTATATTTACAATTGTTTCAATCTTCTTTGCGTCTTGTTATAATTTTTGACTTAATGTCTATTTTATCTGGTGTAAATGTAGCTGTACTTGCTCTCTTTTGGTTTCTGATTGTGTGAAATATCCTCTTCTATCACTTCATATTAAACCTATGTCTGTTCTTGAAGCTAAAATGAGTTACTTTAAGCAAGCACATAGTTGGTTTTTTGTTTGCTTCTTTCATTTTGTTTTGTTCTTAATCCATTCAGTCACCCTATGCCTTTTGTTTGGATAATTTAGTCCATTTACTTTTAAAGTAATTATTGATAAGTAAGGACTTACTAATATCATTTTATTGATTTCTGACTCTCTTGCAGCTCTTGTTCCTTTCTTCTTCTCTTGCTATTTTCCTTTGTGACAATGGTCCTGGTGACAATTATTTGGATATGATACCAAAAAGCTAAGCAAAAACAAACAAGTGGTACTACATCAAACTGAAAAGCTTCTGCATAGCAAAAAGCAAGCAATAAAATGAAAAGGCAACCTAGGGACTGAGAAAACATGTTTGAAACCCATATATCTGATAAGGGGTTAATAACCAAAGTATATAAGGAACTAACACAACATTCTCTCTCTCTTTCCATTCACACACAAACACACACACACATACTCCAGTTAAAAACATGCAGAAGACCTGTGTAAAAGACATACAAATGTTTTTTCCAAAGATGACATACAAATGGCCAACAGATAATTGAAAAGATACTCAACAGCCCCAATAATCGAGAGAATCCAAATCAAAACCATAATGAGATATTACCTCAGACTTGTTAGAATGCCTCTTATAAAGGGATAAGAAGAGTTGGCAAGGGTATGGAGAGGAGGGAACACTTGTGCACTGTTGGTGGGAAAGTACCTTAGTATAGCCACTATGGAAAACAGTAGAGTTTCCCCAGAAGAATTAAAAATAGAACTACCGTATGATCTAGCAATCCCACTTCTGGATAGTTAGGCAAAGAAAATGAAATAGCTATCCCAAAGAGATATCGGCAACCCCACTGCAGCATTATTCACAACAGTGAAGACATTGACATAATGTTAAATGTTCACCAATGGATAAAGAAAATGTGATAAATATATATATATATATATAAATATATATAAATATATATATATGTGTGTGTGTATACACATTCAGCCATATTAATATTCAGCCATAATAAAGAAGGAAATCCTGCCATTTGTGATAACATGGACGGACCTTGAGGGTATTATGCTAAGTAAAAAAGTCAACAGAATAATGCAAATACTATATGATCTCACTTACATGTGGAATCTAAAAAAGCCAAACTTACAGAAACAGAAAGTAGAATGGTGGTTTTTAGGGATGAGGGTGGGTGGTGGTGCCTTCAGAGGGAGGCACAGCGAATGAGGAGTTGTTAGTCAAAGGGTACAGACTTCCAGTTATAAGACAGTTAAGTTCTGGATATATAATGTTCAGCATGATAACTATAATAAATAATATGCATTATATACTTGAAAGTTGACAAGAAAGTAAATCTTCAATGTTCTCATCACACACACACACAATATATATATATACTTTTATCAAATCATCATATTGTATACTTTAAACATATACAGTATTATATGTCAATTATGTCTCAGTAAAGATGGGAACAAGTTAATGCAGTACTAACATATTACTGTGTTTGAAATAAGTATACACTCAAGTTATTTCACCAAAAATGAGGCTGACAGATCTACCTTTGTTATGTTGTAACAGACTCAATCATTTGCCTTTCTATCAAGAATATATGAATTTTTTGAAAGAAGTTGGCTCAAAAGTGTTTTGGCTATTACATCATCTGGTGGTGATTAAAGAGAAACAAAAGATAAGGAATTTTAAAAGGTAATTTTTATTAACTCCGGAAAGGTTTAAATATTGGCAAATGCTTGTTCTTTCAAGGTTAGCCCTCTCTGCTCATTGTGGTCTTCAGACCAACAGTAACATTGCCATTGCCTGGAGCTTGTTAGAACTGGAGATTCTCTGCCCAACTCCGGACATACTAAATAGAAATTTTTAAGTTCATGAGAGGCCCAGGTGTCACTATGCACATTAAAGTTTCATACGCACTGCTCTGTTCGAAACCTTTGCTTTTCCAGCTCTCAAATGCACGAACACCCTATACCAGTAGTAGACCTAGTTGAGAAGCATTATTTGTAGAGAGTGCTAAAACTGAGACAGAACTCATTTTATTTTCACACTGGAGTGAGAGGGGAAAAAATTTGAAACAGAAAAACTCAATATATATAGAAATCTCAGCTTCTGGTTACAATCTGCCAAAATTTTCAAGATTGCAAAAAATTAGCTATGTTATTACAGCAGGCTCATGGAAAGAAAACGGCGTTGTATACCCACCCTGCATCCACCCAAGAAGCTAACCCACTTCAGCAAATTCACTTTCTGGTTGCTGCAGCCCTATGTGGGTATTTGGAACTCTTCCAAACTGGGTCAGTTTTGGCAATATTCTACAAAGCTAAAGATGGGCACGCTCTATGAGACCAGTCAGCAACTATACTTCTAGATAACAACCCTAGACACCTTCTTATAATAGTACATAAAAGCCTGTTCATTGCAGCACTGGTTCTAATCATCATCATCATATCACCATAATTAGGTACAATATATGAATGAATCTTGTATATTGACAGTGGTAATTTTCAAAAACACAAACAGTTTGAAGCAAAACATATAAAATGTAAAATTACTCACATCTAGTTTAAAAACCTGCAAAACAATATAAAGTGCATGATTACCTACAGACATAAATATAAAACCACTCATGGGAATGATGAATATAAAAACATACACACATACACACACACACACTCACATTTATTTATTTATATTATTTCTTACTTTTACTATTTTTGCCATTTAAAACTCTTTGACAAGGAAAAAAAAAGGACAATGAAAAAGATGATTTCTAACTGGAAAAAAGAAAACACATAGCAACAATAACAACAAAAACACCATAAAATTAAAATAACTTCCGTAGAATTACTTTATTTAAGAAGTTATGGTTTTTAAAGAAATGAAACTCTTCAGAGTTATTTTTTAACCTTACAATAATTACTTTTTCAGCTGGAGGATGATCAAGTTACCTCCTAGTCCTTGCCTCATGGTCTCATTTACTCTGCAATTTGTATGAAAATCAGTACTAAAACTTGGACATTTCTGTGAGTCAAAAAGGCACTGGTGGTCCAAAACTACTGAATTTAACCAAAGTCAGATTTTTCTTTTCGCTCCACGTTGTACGAAGCAAATACATCTTAGAATGTGTTTTAATGAGGAAATAGATTTCCTACAGGCTGGTAGCATGAATCTTTGAATTGCAGTTCAGTCAACTGTGAGTTGTCTGATATTGAATGAAGTACTTGATCTCACTGAGTCTAGGTGTAAACAACAGTTCATAGCATTGATATTCATAGGACATGATATATAAAATACTCAGCACTATATTTAACTCATAGTAAGTGTTCTATATGTAATGGTTAATAGCAATAATGGGATGCTAATAAAACTGTGGCCAGCCTACACTTTGTGTTTTTACATTCAGGACTGTGGTATCTCAGGAAATCATAATCTATTTTGCAAGGTAAATGAGCAAATCATCAAAATAAAACACTGAATTGATCTGGTTTTTGTTAAGATGCAAAGATGTGCCCAAGAACACTACTAGTTCTTTCTAACTCACTCCCTCTTTTACTTTATCTTTTCTTCTTGCTCTACCCTGAGTGCAAGTTCACTTGGATTCTAAAAAAATTTGTCTGACTGACCTGTTACTAGTATATGGACTAGTAGATGAAAATGAAAATCCTAAGGGAAGAGTTTTACAAATTTCTTTTTTTTTTTTTTTTTTTTAAAGATTTTATTTATTTATTTGACAGAGAGAAATCACAAGTAGATGGAGAGGCAGGCAGAGAGAGAGAGAGGGAAGCAGGCTCCCTGCTGAGCAGAGAGCCCGATGTGGGACTTGATCCCAGGACCCTGAGATCATGACCTGAGCCGAAGGCAGCGGCTTAACCCACTGAGCCACCCAGGTGCCCGAGTTTTACAAATTTCTTGATGTTTTTCTTGAAATAAATTCTTAAAAGCTTGAACTCAGATTGAGTTTTTTTTAACATGATGTCTCCACACATAA
Organism: Neogale vison; assembly: GCF_020171115.1. Classification (NCBI taxonomy): domain Eukaryota; kingdom Metazoa; phylum Chordata; class Mammalia; order Carnivora; family Mustelidae; genus Neogale; species Neogale vison. The sequence continues at coordinate 130,308,572 of NC_058098.1, forward strand.
AGCAGGAAGAGACAACCTAAGATTTTGCCCTGGGATACATTGTCTTGGGTGCAAAATTTAAAAAAAATTTTTTTAAAGATTTTATTTATTTATTTGTCAGAGAGAGAGGGAGAGAGAGCGAGCACAGGCAGACAGAGAGGCAGGCAGAGGCAGAGGGAGAAGCAAGCTCCCTGCCGAGCAAGGAGCCCGATGTGGGACTCGATCCCAGGACGCTGAGATCATGACCTGAGCCGAAGGCAGCTGCTTAACCAACTGAGCCACCCAGGTATCCCGGGTGCAAAATTTTAAATAAGAAATGTCATCATCAAGACAGCATGGTACTGGCACAAAAACAGACACATAGACCAATGGAACAGAATAGAGAGCCCAGAAATAGACCCTCAACTCTATGGTCAACTAATCTTCGACAAAGCAGGAAAGAATGTCCAATGGAAAAAAGACAGCCTCTTCAATAAATGGTGTTGGGAAAATTGGACAGCCACGTGCAGAAAAATGAAATTGGACCATTTCCTTACACCACACACAAAAATAGATTCAAAATGGATTAAGGACCTCAATGTGAGAAAGGAATCCATCAAAATCCTTGAGGAGAACACAGGCAGCAACCTCTTCGACCTCAGCCGCAGCAACATCTTCCTAGGAACATCGCCAAAGGCAAGGGAAGCAAGGGCAAAAATGAACTTTTGGGATTTCATCAAAATCAAAAGCTTTTGCACAGCAAAGGAAACAGTTAACAAAATCAAAAGACAACTGACAGAATGGGAGAAGATATTTGCAAATGACATATCAGATAAAGGACTAGTGTCCAAAATCTATAAAGAACTTAACAAACTCAACACCCAGAGAACAAATAATCCAATCAAGAAATGGGCAGAGGACATGAACAGACGTTTCTGCAAAGAAGACATCCAGATGGCCAACAGACACATGAAAAAGTGCTCCATATCACTCGGCATCAGGGAAATACAAATCAAAACCACAATGAGATATCACCTCACACCAGTCAGAATGGCTAAAATCAACAAGTCAGGAAATGACAGATGCTGGCGAGGATGCGGAGAAAGGGGAACCCTCCTACACTGTTGGTGGGAATGCAAGCTGGTGCAACCACTCTGGAAAACAGCATGGAGGTTCCTCAAAATGTTGAAAATAGAACTGCCCTATGACCCAGCAATTGCACTACTGGGAATTTACCCTAAAGATACAAACGTAGTGATCCAAAGGGGCACGTGCACCCGAATGTTTATAGCAGCAATGTCCACAATAGCCAAACTATGGAAAGAACCTAGATGTCCATCAACAGATGAATGGATCAAGAAGATGTGGTATATATACACAATGGAATACTATGCAGCCATCAAAAGAAACGAAATCTTGCCATTTGCGACAACATGGATGGAACTAGAGCGTATCATGCTTAGCGAAATAAGTCAAGCGGAGAAAGACAACTATCATATGATCTCCCTGATATGAGGGAGTGGTGATACAACATGGGGGCTTAAGTGGGTAGGAGAAGAATCCATGAAACAAGATGGGATAGGGAGGGAGACAAACCATAAGTGACTCTTAATCTCACGAAACAAACTGTGGGTTGCTGGGGGGAGGGGGGTTGGGAGAAGGGGGATAGGGTTATGGACATTGGGGAGGGTATGTGCTTTTGGGTAAATTGGAAGGGGAGATGAACCATGAGAGACTATGGACTCTGAAAAACAATCTGAGGGGTTTGAAGTGGCGGGGGGGTGGGAGGTTGGGGTATCAGGTGGTGGGTATTATGGAGGGCACAGCTTGCATGGAGCACTGGGTGTGGTGAAAAAATAATGAATACTGTTTTTCTGAAAATAAATAAATTGGAAAAAAACATAAAAAAAAAAAAAAGAAAAAAAGAAATGTAGGAGGACATGACCAATACCTACACTCCAGTACCTCTGCTCTACACATAGCTCTTTTCAGTGACCATGGCTTACCCTTAGCCTGAGGCAGGCCCTTGGCAAACAATGGAACTGTGGGTATGAACAGAGTTGAAAAACCAAGGGCAGGATCATCGTGCTTGCTGACCTAGAACTTCTCTGTCAGGGCTTGGGATGGGGCCTTCACTCTATCTCCTCTTCACCTGTTCTTCATTGATCAATGGCCACACATTACGCTATCCTTCACCCTCTCTCCTGCCTCACCCCCTGATGGTAGTTTTGCCTCTGAAATGAATGAGTTAGGCCTTTCTTATCCTTTCCTCAGAATAGAAAGAATCCCTAAAGATGATAATATAATATAATATATTAGGACTTCACTTTGAAAATATAAATCAGAGCATTCCCTTTCCAGAAAACTAAGTGGAGTTTTGGAAAGTGCAAGAGACAACAATGTTAGAAGATCAAAAGCTAATCTCTACACCCAAGTCCAGATGATTACATGGCCCCACTCAACATGCAGCTAAAAGCATTTGTGAAGCTTCTGCAACCCGAGGATGTCAGGCAGCTCAGATATACAAGAACAATATGTGTCTGGGAGCACGGGGTGGAGGGGGAGCAGTTGGCCAAGAGAAAGCACTTATGACATTGACTCCCCTTTATTGTATTTTGAAAAAAGAGATCTGAAAATGAAGGGCTCCTTCATTTGCAAAGCTGTCCTAAATTATGACTAATTGATGTTTTCTTAAGAAAATAACCACAGAGGAAGATCAAATCCACTCACCCTCCATTACAAAGCTGGACATGGCTCACAGAACTAGGAGGGTAGTGAAAGTGAATACCAGTTGGAGTCCCAAAGCCAAAGGCTCCTCACTTGCATTAGTGAACTTAATAGTGGGTGTGGTGGAGGAGGGGAGAGGGAAGAGACAGTGAAGATGGGGGTGGGAGAAGGGATGAAGCCTTGTTAGTTCTAGTCCGGTTATAGGAGGTGACTCATTTTAGGACTGAGGAATAAAGGTGGGAAAGGAGAACTGTGCTTGGGGGCAGAGGAGTATGAAACACAGACATAGAGATATTTATTAAAAATTAATGAATTTCCATATTGGGAAACATTCTGTCCATTTTTGTTCTTCTAAAAAAAAAGTAAATAGTTACCAAGTATAAGGTGTCAAGCAGATTTCCTATAAAGAGCTTTCTTAATAAATTATGTACTTGGTAAGAGGAATTGCATTTTACATGCTATGGCCTTACTTCACAGTTTTACAGATTTCTTTAATCCTGACTATATTTTCCCTGGTTTTATATGAGCTGCTGACACTGGGTACGAGTGGTGGCTGGTGAAACTGTACTTTTTCCAGGGTTTTAAATCTAGGAATGGTAGCTGGAGGCAGCAGGGAAGGGGGGAAGGAACTGCAAAATGGTTGTGGCCACAGCTTTTATTATTCCAAGGAAAAATGAAAATGTCTTATAATATTCAAAGTTTCCTTTTTTCATAGAATGACTTCATCAAGAAAGTGTGTTATCACTTTGAATTTCCAGAATAAATGGAAGCACATTATGATTATCTGAAAATTCAGAAGAGACTAGTGAAGTGAGTTAGAAGAAGCCCCTTCAACATACATTAAGCATTCTTTGATTAAAGCCATCAGTACTGCCTAGACAGTGTCAGACCTTTCCTAAGATTTCTTGGAAAAATTTGGATGTCATTCCTGAATTCTAAAATTTTTAGTAATGGAATATGAAATGAAATGTTTTCTAGGTTAGAAGTGCTGAATATGATGCTTCAATTAGAAGAAGGCACATATGGAAAAGCACAGAAGTTAAATCCACTGCACCTTCATGGTGGGTGTAGGAATATTTTTCCAGCAAGGGCTAAATGGTCAGCAGGAAGCAAGAGCAAATATGAGCACCTTAGGCTCAGGACCAAGCCCAGGTACTTTACTGGGCTGTAGACCAATATAAGCTGAGGGATCAGTTGCCAATCCTGATGGCTTCTATGACAGCTGAGTATTTAAATCAAAACCCCACATTTAGTACGTGCGAATGTGCCAAATGTTTTTGTGGAAAATTTTAAGCACTTACTTCCATAAGTACACCTCCAGCCTGTCTTCTCTGGGACCATGGGCAGAATAGAGGCATGAGGCCCCAAATCCAACTTCATCTCTGCCCTCAAGTGATGTGTGATTTTGAACAAGTCACTTCCCTTTGATCCTTCTTTGCCATATCTGTGAAATAAGAGAATTGTCATGTAGGCTTCCTAAGTTCCTTCTAATTCTAAAGTTATGTGGCCAAAAATCATGTGTTTATTTTGAATTTTAGATCAATATAGTTCCATCTTCCGTAGGAATTAAGGTTAAAGAGTCCTTGGAAATTAAAAACTTGCAAAGAACTTGAGAAATAGTCATACTCAAATCCCCTCATCCTACTCATAAAGAAACTGACCACTTATGTTTGTTGGCTTTACTCCCAGATGCCAGTGAAAATATTTGGTTGTTTCAACTAAGTGTAGCAATGAAACTCCTTTTGAATCTGAAAAATCCAGCTTCATATTCTATCATATACAAATAATGTCATTTCACTGTCAGAAAAAATATATATAAATTCAAATTATGGTAGAAATAAAATATCTATCTAAAATGAAGATGGGGTTTTCAGCATCATAAAATTAAATATCCCTACATCTATTACAAACGTGAAACTTGGAAAACAGCTACATAGTGTCTCAGCTATGAGGCTTTTCTATGGCACAGTCCTGGGGCCTGGACCCAGTTGCTGGAGCCATGTCTGATAAGGACTGCCTGGAGTCAAAAACAAGAGTTCCTGAAACTTTCTAAAAGTTTAAGGAGAACTCTGGACCTCAAAACCAGGAGATGTGGGGACAGAATGAAGAATACGAAACAAATGGGGAAAAAAAAGCAGAAAGTATAAGATAATTCCTAGAAGAAGCAAAGGGCCAGACTCCTTTTTATCAGGAGCCAACCCAATGGGTCATGTGTAGATCAGCTTCAAAATTCAAGGTCAAGGCAGGTAAGAATGATTATGGTAGAGGGCTGTCCCCCTAAACCATTCATTTGTTTTTATTATCATGCTTTTAGAAATTGACTGCCATAACTAGTACGGTGTTACAAGATTGTCTTTTAAATCTTCTGGTGTCAGATAAGTTTGCAGATGTCTGTGTCTTGTCTCACTAGCTGAGATATTAGCTCTTTGAGGATCTTATTAATTAGGGTATTCCCGCAGATAGGGACCTGTTATAAAGTAGGTGCTCTGTAAATGTTTGGTTCATTCCACAGCTATCAAACACTCTGTTTGATTGAAAGTTTTATCATCAGACATTTTATTATATTATTAATGGATTTTGTATATTTTTCTAAGGATTGATAAGTTTTTATAAGAGTATTATGGTCACTTGACAATTCCAGAGATCTCTGGGTATGGAACATGGGATAACCTAAACTTATCTGCATTTATGTATTTAAGAGTTGGCTTAAAAATATTCAGTGTTCAGATGAACAGGAAAACTTTCCATCTTTTTTTCATCACCATAATTTTGTGAAATTCATGGCTTATTTATTTGAATGGCCTTCTAAATTTTACTTACATGGATAACATATATAGCCTACTCCACACACACAAGACTACTATTTCATTTATATCCTTAAACTTCTCCTTTGAATAATTCGGCAGAGAAGAGACTCATATTCTGGACTGATAAATTCTTTTACTATTCATGATATAGAGGACCTCAGAGCAGTTGCTTATCTTAGTGAAGGCCCACTGAATAGTTACCTATCTGTTTAAAAGAGAAAGATGTATTCGTTTTTATTTCAGTAGGATCATTCTTCCATTAACCCATTCACTCATCCTTCAAAAATCCTTTATTCAGTATCTATTAGATGGCAGATATAAAGGAATGAAAGCAGAAAGAAGCTAGATTTCAAGGCACTTGCACTCTAGGGATTATACAGATAGATAAACACATTATCATATTTTCCTTGGTATCCTCTACTTGAAATCCTCTGTGGATACAAGCCTGGGTGCTAGTTGGCACTATCTGAGTGAATTAGTAAACACAATTATGAGAGTTGGAAATAGCGTGCACATATTTGGTCAATGAGCCACTATTGGGTACATTTTGAGATCTGAAGGAGGCATCTTTTAGATAAAATAAAATCACACTCTGATTCATGTGTTTATGAAATATGGAGTTTGTTTCCTCAAGAATGGTTTCCTATTTTTTTTTTCAATTTATTTATTTTCAGAAAAACAGTATTCATTATTTTTTCACCACACCCAGTGCTCCATGCAAGCTGTGCCCTCTATAATACCCACCACCTGGTACCCCAACCTCCCACCCCCCACCACTTCAAACCCCTCAGATTGTTTTTCAGAGTCCATAGTCTCTCATGGTTTATCTCCCTTTCCAATTTACCCAAAAGCACATACCCTCCCCAATGTCCATAACCCTACCCCCCTTCTCCCAACCCCCTCCCCCCAGCAACCCATAGTTTGTTTCGTGAGATTAAGAGTCACTTATGGTTTGTCTCCCTCCCTATCCCATCTTGTTTCATGGATTCTTCTCCTACCCACTTAAGCCCCCATGTTGCAAGAATGGTTTCCTATTTATAAAGAATCAATCCATGGTAGATGTAGATGGAAATCCCTAGCATTTGGATTTAATATAGGAGAGGTAGACCTAACAGATCCATTTCCAAGAGGAGTCCTCATGTGCAAGTGCCAGAGCAGAATACTGGGTGGGTAGGGAGATCATGGTGTTTACCCAGCTGGCCATCTCCCAATCATTTAACCCATGTCCTGTGCTCTCTTTATAGCACAGGTGGTTTATGTCTCCTGTATTCCCTTTCCCTAGCACATAGGGTCACACTGATACAGAAGAGGGGCTCAAGGCATGAGTAGTCGCCTTTCAACCATCCAAACTCTCCATCTATCCTATGTTGTCCTTCCCTAGGGTGACTTCTCCAGTCTGCCCTTTTACATTGAGAGTGAAAAAGAAAACCAGGCTTTGCTGAACGATCCCTGAAATGGTGGTGCGGTCTGCTAATTCTGTAACAGTACCTGCTTTGCAGGGAAGGTGGTGAGACATTGACAACTTGCTAATATAATGCAGTGTAGGATTCAGGAAGCCCTGCCTTCCCCCAAGTTTCTCCTAACAGAAGAACAGAAGGACCAGGTGAAAGCAGAGGTAGAAATAAAGCTGCTGAGCCAGCACCATGTCCAAGCATAGGGGATTCTCTAGCTTATTTAGACTTTAAAACATTCCTGAGTAGAATGTAACCCAGTTAATCTTTCCATCAGGCTCAGCTCTGCACTTCCAAGATAAAACTGTCACTCATAAGTCAGCAGGCACCGGTGTCTGGCAAGAAGCCAGATAACAAACACTTCGGCAAAATGCTGGCTCCAAGACTTGCCATCTACCCCATCCCCTTCACTTTCTAACCCAAGACTTGGAACTTTAAATAATTCATAACTGAACAAAATATGGCTCATTCAGAGGCTATGCCATGTCCTTTGACTTGGTAATGGAGTAGTCATGGAGAGAGAGAGAGGGACCATGAAAATCAGCATTTTGTTGGAATAAACATACTCTTATCCTGTATCATGGCAGCAAAGACTATTCTGCCCTCATGAAACAAAACCAGAACTGTGAGACTGCAACAATCCCTGGGCATGACATGCCACTGTCCTCAGCAACTCCAGGTTGCTAAGGCTTCATATTTTTAGTGGGTCTTCTTCTCCAACTCAGTGTCCCATGAGATGTCCATCACTGGAGCAATCATTGCCGACCTCTTTACCCCAGGGAGTTGAGCTGGCAGAGACAATGTAACTGTTAATTTTGGAAATGTGATTTGACAGAGATGTTATCAAATAATGATTTCTCTACTTCATTTTTCTTCTGAATCCTTTATAAATTTTAAATCTATGCCTTGGTGTGAATATTTTTCCTTGCTTAGTTCAGTGCATAATGTATGTCAGGCATGGACTATTATTTCTATATCTATCTGTCTGTCTGTCTAATTACTTGTCTGTCTGTCTATCTATCTCCATCCATCCAAAGGACCTCTGAATATTTTTACTGATAAAGAAATTGAATGTCAGAAAAGTAGACTTGTCTAGGATTATAAAAGTAATTGGTAGCAGAGTTAAGCTATGAGTCTACAATTGAGAGATGGTCATTTTTTTTTCTTTCTTTCTTTCTTTCTTTCTTTCTTTTTTTTTTTTCCTTTTTGCTAACTATGCTATTTCCTTTTTCCCATGAGGCAAGATGAAGGAAAAATGACACCTTGACTCCTGTGGCCTTCAGAAAGAGCACAGAAAGAAACATGGCAAAAATATAGGAGAAATAGTCAGAACAAGGAAATCTCAAGATAAGTTTGGCCTAATGTATAACTTCTCACGGCCACAGCTCACTGAGTGCAGCAAATCTGTTTCTATTATACAGGACATTGGTGTGTTTCACAGGGTTAGTAGGGACCTAAACTCTAAGTGTATTCTTAAAGGCATATATTTTAGAAATAACCTCTCATTATTTACCTAATCTTGTGGATTTTTAAAAAAGATGTGCCCAGGATCCATCTCTGCTTCTATCAAATTCCTTTACTTGGACAAATCTCCTAACTGGTTTTCCTGAACTGATTTTATTCCTTTGCAAACTGCCTGGAACACTAACACCAAAGGAGATTTTTAAAAAAACATGAATCATACCATGCAATGGCTCTGTTTAGAAATCTTCGGAAGCTCTGGAAAATCTGAAGGAAAATTACCAAACTCCTTAGTATAACATACTCTACTTGGCAGCCATGCTGAATCTTGTGATGCCACAGACCTTCATGGTTGTGTGCTTTCCCTCTAGTGCTCCCTCTGCCTGCATACCTTCCTCTTGCCATCTGCCTCAGCTTGTATGATGCTTCCTCAAGAACCCCCTGAACGTTAAAAAAAAAAAAAAAAAAATTGGTGAATGGTATCAATCTGGAACACCACTTTCCATCTTGGGAATTCTACTATCCAAGGGGGCATTGTGTGAGAGGATACAGAAACATTTCTCATGGAAAATAGTTGGTGGAACTGGGGAGATTAAGCAGGAAAAAATGAAAATTGAAGACAACAAGAGTGATAAAGAAATACCATAGGAGGAAGCAGGCTACTGAGGAAGTTTGTTGAGTATGGCCCAGGAATCAGAACGAGGATCTGTGGGTGGAAGTAGTATTAAGTTAGATTTAACATATTTTTAGAAAAAGCCTTTCTTGAGGTTAAAGATTTACAGTATAGGGGCGCCTGGGTGGCTTAGTTGGTTAGGCTCAGATCATGATCCCAGGGTCCTGGCCTGCATCTTGTTCTCTGGGTCCTGGCTTGCATCTGGTTCTCTCCTGAACAGGGCGTCTGCTTCTCTCTTTGACCCTTCCCCAACTCTTGCATGCTCTTTCTCTCTCTCTCTCTCTCTCTCTCAAATAAATAAATAAAATCTAAAAAGAAAAAGCAAAACAAAACAAAAACAATGTCATATACTCCTGTAGAGAGCTCTGGGCTCCAGGTTTTAAGAGAAGGCTAGATGATGACATAGAAGAGATTGCTACAGGGGTTAGGAGAACAAACATTCAACTTTTCTCACATACTTTGACCATCAAGGATGACAAAGAGAAATGAGACAGCTAACCCATTGGAGCCTATGAACTCCTATTAACTCCTCCATGTACAGAGCCGCTAATGGATTTAACCACAGCACATAAACCCTGAGGATATTACTTTCTTATACAATCTTATAACTGTTTAAAGAATATATATTATTAACAAGAATTCCATGACCTCTACTCTCCAATATTTGTGGGTAAGGAATTTACAAGCAATATTATTGGGCACATGCATGAATATGTGGGTCTATGGACACATTCAAGAGAGAAATGTTTTTAAATAAAAGCATATTTTAATGTTGGCATATAAATGTGTGCAAAGTTTACCCTCTGGTACTCAGCATGGGTATTGTTACATTCATTCAGGCTAGAACCCAGTTATGGTGTGAAACTGTTCAATGTTACCTCCTAAAAAAGTAGTTCGTATAATTCAGTGTCATAATGCATTCCTGTGCCCAGTTTACTGGTGAGATACACTACAAGTAATTTATTATTAATGGTAGGTAAAATCTGAAATTTATGAATGATGTAATTTTAGAACACTAGAAATCAGATACAAGATTATCCCCCAAATAATGTCATTCACACCCACTTGCTTACAGTATGCTTTCTTAAAGAAACAGAACTGGATGGAGTTTTAGTTAGTACTCAGGAAACTGCACATAATCTCTGGTACATCCCCTGGAAGTGTCCTATTCACATCTTCTGTTATGGGTTTTATCCTGACATATTATGTTTTCATGGCCTTTGAACTTCACATGATGGACAGGGGAGCACATGCTGGAATATAATTTTAAGGTAAACCTTTCCATTCTCAATTTCATAAGATGGTAGCTAAATAGAAAAGCATAATGTATATCAAAAACACAAAAATGATCACTGACTTTTAGAAGACACGATAAGACTCCTAACATTGTGGAGCACATGCACACATCAGTAACTCAACTATACCAATTGTCCCAGAAGTTCGAACTTCAGATGTAATGGCAACATATTGTGAAACTTCGATAGGAAATAGGAAGATTATTATATGTTTGCTGGTAGTATTGTTGGGTTATGTAATGTCTTTGTTCATTCAGTTGACAACTATATTGTGAGTGCTAGTATTCCTCTGCATAAAAACAAAATATAAGCAATACTGTCTAAGAAAGCAAGAGACAGTGTGGTGCAAGATGATGCCAGGGAGACAAATAGGGACTGGATCAGATAAAATCTTGAAAGCTATTTTATAATTTATCTTTCTTCTAGAATCATTCTAAAGACACTGAAATATATTAAGCAAGGTTTAACATGATAAAATTTTCATTTCAAAAATATACTGTGGTAGTATTAAGAGTAGATGTGGGTTATTAGTTTAGGAAACTTTTATGGAAGTCCAAGAAACAGATACTAGAATAGGGTTGTGGAAATAGAGAAATATGGGTGAAATCGAAATACATATAGAAGATAAAGCTGAAAGTCCCTGTTATCAGTGAGGGATCAAAGAGAGAGAGAGGCTTAAGGATTACTCTTAAGTTTCTGGTTTGCACAATTGTTGGGGGAATGCAAATGAAGGAGCTGTAGAACAGAGTGAAAGGATCAGTTTTAGAGAAAAAGATAATGGGTTGAGTTTCAGATATATGAAGCTTATGATGTCTTTAAGGCATTCAAGAAGAGATGTAAAATAGTTCTTAAAATATGTTGTGGAGCTCAAAGGAGAGGTCTGAGTTGGAGAGAAGTATCAAGTTCTACTGTTCTGTTTGCCTATCCTTACCCCAGTCTCACTCTGTTCTGATGTCTATAAATTTACAGTAAGTCCTGACATCAGATATTATAAGTATCTCAATGTTGGTCTCCTATTAAAAATCATTTTGAATATTCTAAATATTTTCATATTTATATGAATTTTAGAATCACCTTCTCAATGTCTTCACATAAAGAAAAACTTGCTGGGATTTTGGTTGGGATTACACTGAACGTATAGTTCATCTAGAGGAAAATTTACATCTTTTTATATTATTATTGTGTTCAGTTAGACACCATATAGTACATCGTTAGTTTTTGATGTAGCGTTCAATAATTCATGAGTTGCATATAACGCCCAGTGCTCATCATAACAGGTGCCCTCCTTAATAACCACCAGGCTACCCCATCACTCTATCTCCTTCCCCTTTGAAACCCTCACTTTGATTCGCAGAGCCCAGTCCCTTATGGTTTGTCTCCCTCTCTGATTTCACCCCGTTCAGTTTTCCCTCCCTTCCCCATGGTCTTCCATGCTATTCTTTATGTTCCACATATGAATGAAACCATGTAATTATCTTTCTCTTCTTGTCTTGTTTCACTTAGAATAATCCCCTCCAGTTCCATCCATGTGGATGTGAATGATGGGTAGGCATCCTTTCTGATGGCTGAATAGTATTTCATTGTTTGTATGTACCACATCTTCTTTATCTATTTGTGGAAGGGCATCTTGGCTCCTTCCACAGTTTACATCTTAACAAAAGTGAATCTTCCAATTCAGTATAATGTTATATCTTGTCATTTATTTAAGTCTTCTTTCTTTTGGCAATGACTTGTAGTTTTCAGTGTAAAGACTACATATTTTGTTAAATGTATGCCTAAGTATTTCATGGTTTTGATACTATTATAAATTGTATTTCTAAATTTTCATTTCCCAATTATTTTTCTAACTCTGAAAAACAATCTGAGGGGTTTGAAGTGGCGGGGGGTGGGAAGTTGGGGTACCAGGTGGTGGGTATTATAGAGGGCACAGCTTGCATGGAGCACTGGGTGTGGTGAAAAAATAATGAATACTGTTTTTCTGAAAATAAATAAATTGGAAAAAAAAGACATAAACAAAAAAAAAGAAATAAACTATAATTATATGTTGACAATGTATCCTGAGATCTTGTTAATTTGTTTGAATGGGGGTTTTTGTTTGATTCTTTTAAATCTTTTAAATACATGATCATATTTTCTATGAAAGAAATATAGCTTTACTTTTTTTCCCTTATATTTGCCTTTTATTTTTCTCTCTTGACTTAAATACAATAGCTAGGGTCTCCAGTAAAGTTTTGAGTAGACAGAGTCGATGAAAGGAGAGACACGTCTACCTCACACCTGATTTTAGGAAGAAAGCATTCAGTGTTTCACAATTAAACATGATGTTAGATATAGGTTTTTCACAGATTTCCTAAACAAGATCCCAACTCTAAGAATTTCCATGTTTGGAGCGTGGGCTTCAATATCTGAATTTTGGGGTGACACAGTTCAGTCCATAGCAGTTTATTTGTTTAGCTCTTCTCATTTCTGGTACTCTGTTCCACAAATTCCAGTTGCCTCAGTCTCTCAAAATTCTTTGACTGTCCTTTTCATCTCAGCGAGACTACCATGCTGTGTTTGAATTTATGCTCTGTGCACCATGTTCTTGTACCAACTGGATAATCATGGATGAACCACAGTACGGCACTTCCCTTATTGCATATTGTCTGGAATAGTCATTTCATATATTTTGGACAGTTTTTTTTTTCTTTTTTTTTTAGCAAGAGTTCACATCCAGTTATTTTAATCAGGCTGAAGTGGAAAACTGAACTAGAGATTTTTGTAAGTAGGGGATCACATAAACTGATGGAACCAATGAATTTAATAGTTCATGCAAAATTTAGGTAGAGTAGAAGACAGAAAGAATGTGTGAATTCATGATTTTGGAGATGATGCAACTCTTAGTGGCGATACAGTGTCACGATTTGATGGGGGTAATGTCCCTCCATATTCACTTGACAGCCAAATGGTAAGAAAGAAGAAGAAGGAAACAAAAACAAAAACCAGTCACCTAGCTGGTACTACTATGTATACATATTTACATATTCATTTACTAAGCATTATGTACATTCAATAATTTTACTCATTTTTCCAGCAAACATTCCCTGGATATCACTCCGGATTAAGACAGAAATGTAGAAAAATCCAGATAAAGTTCAGCTTGTGGCTAGGATGAGAGCCTAGGGAGGAAATTAATCTTAGGAGAAGACATCAAAACTAAGCAGAATAGAACTTTGGGAGTGAAAGTAAGATGTCCTAGTTAATGCAGCTGATGATTTTTAAAAGAAATATTCTAGATACAAATACTTTACTATTTTATAAACTTTTATATCCTTAGGCAGTCATGAAATTGCATCCTATTGAGGAAAATAAACCAGTCCATCCATCTATTTCTCTGTCAATGCCTCATAAAATAGCTGGTTTATGTCTCAGACATAAGACAAAACAAAAGTCCATGGGGTATTTTCCTTCCCAAAGTGTTCCAGAAATTTACAAGTTATATTCCTTGGAATTGCCTCTCATATTATCAAAGGATTGCAGTTAACCAAGCTTAAGCCAGAAAGGTGATATTACTTAGTGAGTCAGATGGAATGGATTCCGATCCTGGCTCTGTTTCTAAATAGCTCAGTAACCTTGGGCAAGATGCTAACTAGGGAAAAGAAATAGGATACAGATTCAAGAGATATGGAAGGAAAATGGAAAGGAATAGTGGTTGCCTAGCTATGTAGAAAGAAGAGTCAAAAGAGATTTCTTATTTCCTTTTGAAGGAAAAAAGAGAATATTGGCACCATCAATAGACATAGAAGAAGGAAGTCTTAAGGAAAGTGAGTAAGATCAATTTGAGATATGCAAAATTTAACTCCAGGTGGGGCTCAATGTTGAGCTTCTAGGTGGAGCTCTCGAGTAGAAACTAAATGGCTTGACATTAAATATTGGAGCTCAAAAGAAAGGCATTCATATACTTTATTCAACCAACAATATTTAAATACTTATTTTTTCACAGTTACTGTGCTAGTTGCTAGAGATTCAGAAATAAAAGACTTACTGACTTCCCCCAAGATGCTCACCTCAGTAGGATTAAGACAGTTAGACTAGGTAGTCCTAAATGCTCACTTATTGGGGCTAAGGCATAGTTGGGGGGCATAGTGCTATAGACATGCCCAATTACGAAGCAACACGTGAATAATCAGAGAACACTTCCAGAGGAACTGAGCTAAGTCTTAAAGGAAGACTAGGAGTTTGTCAGAAAAGTTGAGGAAGGCCTTGCATGTACTGGAGGCAGGGTATGTAAAAGTATAGAATATTCATGATTAGGATAGATTCCAAAAACATTAAGGAGTACATATGTAATTTCCAGTAACACCACATTTCTCATTTTATTCCTACATTATTGTCTATTCCTTCTTATTATCCTTTATTACTTTCTTCTCTGGTTAGCTCCGAAATGATAGCACCCTTTCCTTGGCTGCTTCTCTCTTCTGCCTATATTCTCTCCCTAAAGGATCACATCTATGGATTCACCTGTAATTTTCATGCCAACAACTCTTCTCTGAGCTCCAGAGTCTTATAATCCTTTTGCATCTCTACCCTACAACACTCACCCAGAAATCAACACAAAAAAAACCCAAAAGAATGGCCTGCTCAATTTCCATATTTTTCCCGAACCTTCTCCAAGAACACTATTCTTCATAAACAGCAACATCATCCACAGATTATCAAGCCAAAAACTTAGGAGGCATCCATTATTCCTCCCTTCCCCTCAGCTCCTACATCAGCTCAATCAGTGAATACTTAGCTTTATCTCTGAACTATCTCAAAAATAATCTGACATTCTCCATTTTCATTATTATTACTCTAGTCCTAGCAACCAACCTCTCTCACTTGGACTATTGCAACAGTTTCCAAAATGATTCCCTATTTTCCCATCCATATGCAATCATTTTCCTATTTAATTATGACCTTTGATAGGGGAGTTTCAGAGGCAGTGGGACAACTGGACAGTAAGGGGTTTAGACATGAGTAATGAAGGCTTTTTATTTGCTCATTAATTCATTTACTCACTCACTTAATTTGAGAAAAACCAAGGTATTCTTTGAGGAAGAGGTCAAAGTAATAGTAGAAAGGGAAAAATAAATGAGCATGCATGAGGATCGTATACAGAACTCAAAATCTAAGGCATTGAAGAGAAGCAGTATAGCACAAAGGTTGGGAAGATAGGATCTGGAACTAGATTATTTTGTTCATATTCTAGCAATATGACATTGAGTAAAGTCTTAAACTTGCTGAGCCTCCATTTTATTATAAGTTAAATGGAGATGACATGTAGTTGTGGAGAGTGAATAAACTTAATGCATAAAGGGGTTAGAACAGAGCCTGGTACAAAAGAAGTACCCACCAAATTTTTACATTCTTAAAAATTTATCAGTGGATATACAAAAATGTTTTGAGGTAGGGGTGCCTGGGTGGCTCAGTGGGTTAAAGCCTCTGCTTTTGGCTCGGGTCATTATCCCAGGGTCCTGGGATCAAACCCCATGTTGGGCTCTCTGCTCAGCAGGGAGCCTGCTTCCGCCTCTCTCTCTTTCTCTGCCTGTTTCTCTGCCTGTGATCTGTCGAATAAATGAATAAAATCTTTAAAAAAACTGTTTGAGGAAAAAAAAAAGTTGACCTTCAATCTCCTTTGTCAAGTGAAAGTCATGGTCACTTATAAGGAGTTAAGCAGAAGTCTTAGAGATTGCATAATAATGATATCTTTTACCTTTTATTGATGTGTAAGGCATAATGCTAAGTACCTTACATATAGTTATTTTTAATCCTTCCAATGACCCTGTGAAGTTGATACCAACATTATTCCCACATGTAGATTGTGAAGTTAAGGTTAAAGGAGGTAAAATAATTCACCCAAGTTCACACAGACAATAATTCAGGATTTGCATTAAGTCCACCAAATTTCATGCTCTAAACTGCTGCTGTATCTTGCCTATCAATTCTCTACCCTGCATAGTTGAACAGGAATGTCCCCAATAATATTAAAATTGCTGCCCTTTCAATAAAATCAGAATAGAACAGTATTTTATATTGCCTAGGTTGATATTCCCTCTTTACTGAAACATATGCCATACAACTAATAAAATAAAAACAATCTGACTGTCCTCTAGAATTCCTTTGTAATCTGATTTAGTCCTGCATAGAGAAGAAATTGAAATTTCACAGAGCATAAGAAAACAGCATCCATTATCTTGAACTGATACAATTCTGGTGGCTCAGAGAGAAATGTGTCCAGGGACAATGATCCCAAGAAGATATCAGTAGAGTTAACATTTTTATAGGGAATTCTAAAATCAAAAATATGTTTTCAAAAGTTCTTTTATCCTTAATGCATGTTCTAAATATTTGCTCATAGTCTTCTGTAATAGAGTGACCACATCTTTGCACACAATACAAAATAAATAAATAAATAAATAAATAAATAAATAACCCTACACTGACCTGGAGGGTCCAGGCCTGGCAAGTGATAAATCTGTTAGCCCCAATTTGGAGAGCAAAGTATTTTCTAGAGGTCACAGCACTAGCCATTCACACAGGCCTACAAATGCTTTCAGAGGTGCCCCCTAGTAAAATCATGACCAGTGCTTTGATGTCCAGGTCTCTTTCTTTTTTGTAACATGTCCGAATACCTATGATTAGGAGGCAGGCAGAAGTCAGAGCGAAATTAAACAAACAGTGGAGAGTGACCAGCCAGGGTGGCTTCTAGTCCTGAGGTCATGTGTTTGCCTCCTTACTTGCAGATCAAGGTGAAAAGTGCACCCTGAGCTCCAGCCAAATATGGCATATAAACAAAACATGAAAGGAGGATTAACTCTCTTCCCTGAGACTAATGGGGACCCCAAAAATCAATAGCTGATTTGTGACAATAAGACTAAGTCAATATTGGAACAAAAGATACTAGCTATATCCAACTTACCCTTAATCTCAGGTAAACTTGTAGTGAATTCAACATTATTCATTTCCCTGGCTGCAATTCTCCCTGCCTCGGAAGAAGTAGTGATGGAGGAGGAACACACAAAAGCCACTACTTGTTTCTTCTAATCAGAGCCCTTTCTTCTCCAACTCATGACAGATTGCTGTTTGCAGACCTTTTTTGGTCCTAATTCTAGGTCAGTCACACAGCAAGAGCTCTGTGTGGAGAGAGAGAGCAGCTGACAAGCTGCCCACTGCTCTGCCTGTGTCCTGCATTCCTAACCCAGGCAAAGAACCATCAAGAGCAGGGTCCTCCTTAAGGGAAAAGGTTGCTGATGCTGAACGTGTCACATGGAAGGTCCCCTTCATCCAGAAGTTAGCAACTTCAAGAGACATGTGAGACAACATGTGTAGGGATTAGGAGTGATGCTGTCATGGAATTTCCTAAAGACTTTAATCTGCATCACAGATTCAAGACCCCCACATCAAAGGCTTTCATGATCTCAAGGTGGGAAGTGGCTAAGTCTCATGGCCCAATGTTTCCACTCCTGAGTTCACATGATGTAAGGGTCCCAGACCAGCCTCTCTAATCTACAACTATTGAGATTTTTTTTTGGTTTACTGGTCAACCTATGCAGAGAATTTTCCAAAAACCACCCAAGGAAAAAGTGAGTTAAACTCTCAGCCATGCGCACTATGTTCATGCACATTTTGCAGATGAGAAAACTGCCTGAGAGCACAGGATGGAGAAAAGGTGAATCCAACATGCGCACCCATGGACTCTGACTCCAGGGTCAGCAAGCTTGGCAACTGAGTTCTGCTGCATGCTTTGTTCTCTCTCTGAACCATGGCTCTCTCATCAATAAAAGGCACGTTTTAATCCACATCTGGCAGTATTGTAATGAGCAGCCGATAGGAAATGAATGTCAGATATTTAGTAATGGCTTGGAACACAGTGATCAATAAATGGCCAATTCTTCTTTATTGTTTTCTTTGATAAAGGAATGGGAAATGCATGCATCACTGATTCTCTGGGCTGCTTCTTGGCACTGCTCATTGTCTCATATATTTCTATCTACGTTTTTCTTCAAAACAAGAGGTTTTTTGTTTGTTTGTTTGTTTGTTTTTTAGTTTAAATTTTCACTGACATTGTCCTCAATTTGGGCAATTCCTTAGGAGCATATTCCACAACAGTGCTTCATCATTAGGAAGGGGCTCATCTTTCCTCTCTCTTTCTAATGGCTTCAGGTTTTTCACTTAAGTGAGAATCTAGCTTTTAGGGTTTTGATGAAGAATCAAGAACTAGTAGTCCAGAAAGTCACCTGAGATGGAAGTTTCCTAGATCTTCACTGAAACCCACAGTGCTGAGTGGAGGGAGCATTGACAATGCTTGAAGAGAATAAAGAACATTCAGAGTTAGAGGTTCTGGCATCTAAACTTTCCCCTTGTCTTATATGTCAGCAAAAGGTGCCAAGAAGAGGAATAAACTTGCCCAAGAGCTGCAGTATGTCAGTGGACAGCCTCCTGTATGTTGTAATGTCCACGATACCAGGGAAAATTCCCTTTATCCTCACAACCAGTAGTAATAAAATGTGTAACCATGGAGTGCTTGTTATTTTCAGGCAATTGACTACACATTGATTCAAAAGCTACTACCCATTTGTCAAGGTGCACAAATTTTGTCCCAGTGCTGAATGGCTGATTGATAAAGTCAATATGTAGCTGGGAGCTGAGGCAGAGACTGATTATCACTATCAGAGACTGCCTTTTAGAGATACAAGAATAAATCTGATGTGTTATCAAAAAAGTAAATATTATTGCAAATTTATCTTCAATGTTTTATGTTCACTTTTTAAAAGATTGATACAGTATAGGAAAAATCATTTCTTAGCAGTATCAGTTGATGACTACTGGCATTCACTATACTGTACAATTGCAACAATAAGAGATGCTCATTTTCAGCCAGGGTCAATGGAGGAGCAAGGCTGCTCTGGGTAGGCTTTGCTGAAGTCAATGTCAATACCAAGTTACTGCATTTTTCCTCCCCTCAAACTAACTGACTGAAGTAAATGGTGATTTCTCTACATCTTCCTTGAAGATATGGTCACTGATGCCATCCCATAAACCAAAACTTTGAACTTGCTTAAGGAAGATGTTTTCAAGATGAAGAATGCTTGAAGAGTATTTTCAGAAACTTTCGAAAACAAGGCTGAGGTTGATGGTCTTACCAATTATCACACACACTTAAAACAAACAAACAAACAAACAAACAAAAAAACTTGTTTAATCCTTCCAACAACCTTTGAGCTTATATCATATCTCTATTTTATCAAGGAGAAATTAAGGGTTAGAAAAGTTAAATAAGGGTTATTAAGGGTTAGAAAGATTAAATAACCTATCTAGTTAGTATTTAAATAGGATTTTAACCCAAGCCGTCTCAGAGCTATGTACAGAGTTAAACAGTGCCCTAAGTGAACAGATAGCAACTCTCCATTAAAAGCCTGCCATGTATCTGGATTGAAGTATAGATAAACTCATTAATTCTTACACAATTTGAAGTAGCCATTCTTATACCTACTTTACCAATGGCCTGGGACCTAATGTAATGACTAATTAGCGGCACAACCAGGATTTGGACCCAACTATCTAATTCTTAAATAGACGCAACTACCCACTGCGCAATGACCCAGCTTCTCACCATTTTTTCCATCACTGGAGATTTTTTCAACAGTATTCAGTGACTGTTAGGGAGCTGACCATATGCCGGGTACTGATAAGTTCTAAGGTCTAACACTCCCAAAAGAAGTCATGTTAACTTATTCTATGTGGAGGATGAGATTGGCATCGTCATTCAGGAGAAAAGATACATGGTGATGTAGCACACTTGGAAAGAACAACAGAAAACAGATTTGGACACAGCATCATGAAATGAAAAAAAAGGGGGGGTATGAAACCAGCTGCTTCGTTCCTTGCTGTCTTGCCCAGGGTTTCTCTCACATAAGTGATATTAGATTAGAAGACAGATAGATCAGCTTCATAATGGTAGCTTCCAGCAAGCCAACCTCTTTTCCACATACCCCATCCCCATGCTTTTCCCCTGGGAGAGGCCAAGAGGCACCAATGCAACACAGTTTTGTTGCTGGGAATAGGCTGGAGCTAATCCCTCCCTGGGGATGTTTGTTTTTACTGAAATACTTTCCCCCACTTCAGTTAGCCCATTTTCCATTATGTGAGTCAATCTGACAGTTTAAACCAACAGAAATATTACTTTTTTTCCCCCCCTGAAAGTGTAGCTTAAATGCAACATTTAACATAATGAGCCCAAGGGGGCGGGGGGGGTTTCACAGTAAAATGAACACTCCTTTAAAAAACAAACAAACAGGGGCGCCTGGGTGGCTCAGTGGGTTAAGCCTCTGCCTTCAGCTCAGGTCATGATTCCGGGGTCCTGGGATCGAGTCTCACATCGGGCTCTTTGCTCAGCAGGGAGCCTGCTTCCCTCTATCTCTCTCTCTCTCTGTCTCTGCCTGCCTCTCTGCCTACTTGTGATCTCCCTCTGTCAAATAAATAAATAAAATTCTTTAAAAAAATAAAATAAAAAAAATAAAAAACAAACAAACAAACAACCCCAATGAATACTTAGATGGTGTAAGTTGGCAAGCAATGTAAGCGAAGCAGTGTCTCTTCTCCTCCTCCTCCTGTTAATTAAATCACAAGGTCTATTGTTTTATTTTAAAGCCCGAATACCAATATATTTCATACATTATGGCTATTTTCTGAAAGGAAAAATATAAAACTATTTTATTAACCACTATTCCCCCATATTTACTGTAAGGTAAACAGCAGCCCTAGGTAACAGCTCTTTTTCTCCTAAATTACTACTTCCCCTTGTTCCCTGGAGACCTAACTAACTCCAGTTTGACAAAGATTGATCCTCAGTCGTGACTGGGGAAGGCAGGCTTCTCACAGTGCACTCCTCACTTTGCAGTTCTCAGTGCTTGAGGTCCAAATCGTAACCAAACCGCTCGGGGTTCATAAGCTCTCATTTTTCCCAGCAAAATCAAAACTTGTTTCTTAAGAGCGTTCTTGCTAACATTGCTTGTTAAGATGAGTTCTTGAATATTGCCTTTTTCTTAGCTAACGGCAAGCTGAGGATTTAAGTCTAAATGAATCAGAAACATATGGCATGCATTTCTCTTAATAATACGCTGGGTTTTTATAATTAAAGGAGAACAGCGCTACAGGCAAAGTGTGTTTTGAGAAGCTATTGAAAGGGAACGTTGAGTGGGATTGTGGATGGTCCATGAATGCAAAGGAAAGCCTCACTTGGCCTTGAATTTTGCAATCTTGGGCTACCAGGAAAGACACCACACCCTTAATGGAAATCACTAAGAGAATATCCCATCTGCACTCTTTCTTCTTATTTATTATATCCTCAGTTTCATTGCCTACTGCCTCCTAACTTCTCCCCTCCCCCACCTCCCACTTCTGGTTCTTTTACTGAGATCTTCCTTCTTATTAATGTTAATAGATGGCCTTTTTTTAGACGCCTCTATATATGCTCAGACCTACACAAAATGAAGGTAGATGCTCAATTATTGAGTCTGTAACCAAAGCCTGGCCCTGAGATTATATTTAATTACACCTCATTACTAAGCAATCCTAACGTCAATGTCATTGAAAATCCATGGGGGCTTAATGTTGACTTCTGAGGGCTATCATCATCTCTCTGTCATCTTTATCAAGTCTATGTGTTCAGTGTGTTTATGTGAGAGAGGAGGAGAGGGTACAGCACAGCTTGGTTCTAAACTGTCAACTATGCTCTGCCTTGGAGAAGTCACTTTACCTGCCTGAATCTTGGGTTTTTTGTTTTTGTTTTTGTTTTTTTAAAGATTTTATTTATTTATTTGACAGACAGAGATTACAAGTAGGCAAGAGAGGCAGGCAGGGAGAAAGAGGAGGAAGCAGGCTCTCTGCGGAGCAGAGCGCCCGATGTGGGGCTCGATCCCAGGGCCCTGGGATCATGACCTGAGCCGAAGGCAGAGGCTTTAACCTACTGAGCCACCCAGGCGCCCCGAATCTTGGGTTTTAACTTCCACAAATTGGGAATGGAAATAATGCTGTATTTGAGACTAAAATTTGCTTTGTAAGTTGTATTTGAATTAATTTTGAATACATTGTTTTTACCTCTGACCTTAAAATATTTAAAAGGCTCCCTTAGATGTGCTCCATATTTTAATGTCTTTATATTTTCCCCTACATTCTCCATACCGTTTTGGAACATTATTTTTCCTCAAATAGAGAGAAACTGGATAAAACACCTGTCCATGTGTCCATATTATGGCCAAAATTGCCAGGAGGAATTCTTTTAAGAACTCCATCTTTTTCCCAAGTTTTTGCCATTCTGAGTCTGTAAACTAACCAGCTAGTTCTTAGAAATAGCCAAGTCAAGTGACCCTGTGCTAAAATTATTACCTAAATCAGAGTTGGACACTCAACCTTCAGTTTTCTAGTCTGCCACCTTGTCTTTTGGAATCAGACTCAGATCTTCTTCTAGAAAGAACTCAGTCATCACCCTGGGTCACTCACATGTCCTGTGCTGTACTAGGCCACTTATGTGTATCTCATTTAATTTTCTCTCCACTCAGCGTATGTTAGGTAAGTATGTGTGGCATCACCTCCCTACACCCACTTAAGCCAGGGATTCTGAGGGGGCCATGAAGAACTGCTTCATTTTAAAGCCAAAAATAAATCAAGAATTACATTGACTAGGAAGCAAGAACCATATGGGGGGGCCCTATCTGTGGCCTGGGAACCTGAGGGCTACTTGTCTGTACATTTGCTAGAGCAGTTCACCGAAGCACTTTTTTTCCTCACATGGCCACTTGCATGGCTTCTGCTCAGCACTCTGGGAAGGCCTCTAAGATGTAAGCTTTTCAAGTATTTTAGGCCAAGGGAAGCAACAGGATGACAGAGACCAGCGACAGAGTGTTCCTTTGAGAAGAGGTACATGCAGTGAGCTGTGGAGCAGGAACTGGAACCTAGACTCTTATCTTAGCACTCCCACATCCTAGCTAAGTGACTTTGTGCAAGTCACTCTTCTGGGCATCGTTTTCCTCATTTGTAAAATGGGGAAAATAATTCAGCTCTTCTCACTTCACATGGAAATGGAGCTCGAATAACATTAAAAAAAAAAAAATTGACCATAGAGCTGAGTGTCCATACCTGGGCTCTCTACTCTATTCCACTCGTCTATGTGTCTGTTTTTATGCCAGTATCATGCTGTCTTGGTGATCACAGCTTTGTAGTAAAGTTTGAAATCAAGCAACGTGATTCCATCAGTTTTGCTTTTCTTTATCAACATTTCCTTAGGGGAAATGGGGTCTCTTCTGATTCCATACAAATTTTAGAATTGTTTTCTCCATCTCTTTGAGAAATGTCAGTGGAATTTTGATCGGAATGGCATTGAAAGTATAGATTGCTCTAGGCAGCATAGACATTTTAACAATGTTTATTCTTCTGATCCATGAGTATGGAATGGTCTTCCATCTTTTTGTGTCTTCTTCAATTTTGTTCCTGAGTGTTCTGTAGTTCCTCGAGTACAGACCTTTACCTCTTTGGTTAGGCTTATTCCCAGGTGTCTTAGGGTTCTTGGTGCTATAGTAAATGGAATCTATTCTCTAATTTCCCTTCTGTATTTTCATTGTTAGTGTATAAGAAAGCAACTGATTTCTGTACATTGACTTTGTATCTTGCCACATTATTGAATTCCTGTATGAGTTCTAGTAGTTTGGGGGTGGGCCATCTCTTCAATAAATGGTGCTGGGAAAATTGGACAGCTATATGTAGAAGAATGAAACTCGACCATTCTCTTATACCATACACAAAGATAAGCTCGAAATGGATAAAAGACCTCAACGTGAGGCAGGAATCTATCAGAATCATAGAGGAGAACATAGGCAGTAACCTCTTTGGTATCAGCCACAGCAACTTCTTTCAAGATATGTCTCCGAAGGCAAAGGAAATAAAAGCAAAAGTGAAGTTTTGGGATTTCATCAAGATCAAAAGCTTCTGCACAGCAAAGGAAACAGTCAACAAAACAAAGAGGCAACCCACAGAACGGGAGAAAATATTAGCAAACAACAGTACAGTCAAAAGGCTGATATCCAGGATCTATAAAGAACTTCTCAAACTCAACACACACAGAACAAATAATCATGTCAAAAAATGGGCAGAAGACATGAATAGACACTTCTCCAATGAAGACATATCAGAACCATGAAAAAATGTTCATCATCACTAGCCATCAGGGAGATTCAAATCAAAACCACATTGAGATTCAAATCAAAACCACATTATACCAGTTAGAATGGCCAGAATTAACAAGACAGTAAACACCATGTGTTGGAAAGGATGTGGAGAAAGGAGAACCCTCTTATACTGTTGGTGGGAATGCAAGTTGGTGCAGTCAATTTGGAAAACAGTGAGATTCCTCAAGAAATTAAAAATAGAGCTTCCCTATGACCCTGGCAATTGCACTACTGGGTACTTACCCCAAAGATACAGATGTAGTGAAAAGAAAGGCCATCCGTACCCCAATGTTTATAGCAGCAATGGCCACAGTCACCAAACTGTGGAAAGAACCAAGATGCCCTTCAATGGACAAATGTATAAGGAAGATGTAGTCCATATACACTATGGAGTATTATGCCTCCATCAGAAAGGATAAGTGCCCAAATTTTGCATCAGCATGGATGGGACTGGAAGAGATTATGCTGAGTGAAATGAGTCAAGCAGAGAGAGTCAATTATCATATGGTTTCTCTTATTTCTGGAGCATAAGAAATAACACAGAGGACATGGGGAGATGGAGAGAAGGGAGTTGAGGGAAACTGGAGGGGGAGATGAACCATGAGAGACTATGGACTCTGAAAAACAACCTGAGGGTTTTGAAGGGGTGTGAGGTGGGAGGTTGGGTGAGCCTGGTGGTGGGTATTATAGAGTACATGTATTGCATGGATTGCTGAGTGTGGTGCATAAACGATGAATTCTGTACCCTGAAAAGAAATGAAAAAAAAAAATAAAAAAATTTAAAAAACAAAAACTAAAACAAACTATTTGAAAATTGCTGATGTACAGTATTGAGAGTCACTTGGATTTATCAGTGACTATTTGTGATGTCCCAGAAATGTAGCCATTGCTCTCCTTCCTGGGGTGATAGAAGGCAAATATCTCCAGAGAAAATTCTGCAAAGGCTTTCTTCTTCCTGATCCTTTCTAGGACCTTACAGTGAGAGCTGGACCCTTATCGCCTTCCTTGATGCACCCAGGGCCTCCCTCCCTGGCCTCTGCTGAGAGCCTTGCCAGGATGGAGTTGAACATGACAGTTCTTCAGAAACTCCTCTCCAAGGAGCAACAGGGCATTCTTTTTCTCCCAGCTGGGTTAGGTCCTCACAGGAACAGGACTCAGCAGAGGAAAAGAGCAATCATCTAGAAGCAACAGGAATCTGGAGGAATAGAAGTGAAATGTAGCCAGGTATGGTCAAAGCAATGATCAAAGTTGTCTCATGGGAAGAAACATGGCTCACTGAAGAGATGGACTGTAGGAAAGCTTTTTCCTGCAAGTTCTATTAAGCAATGTTGTTTGATGCAACTTTTGGCTGCAAAAGATTCACTATAGCCATGTTCAACCTTCCAGAATATTATTCCAGATGGGACACAACAGACAAGCAAAGGAGAGGGGCAGGAGGAGAAGAAAGAGAAGGAAAAAAAGAATAACTAATTTGAGAGCAGAGAAAAACAGAGAGGAGAGAATAGAGTGGACAATTGATCCTTGGAAGGATGAGGTTATACTTTTTGTACAGAACAAAAGTTAAGCTGTATCCATCATTCTTAGAAAACAAAGTGTGGTAGCACAAACCATTTATTCCCCCTGCATCCCTTTCCCCCAACTTCAGCAATGTTTGAAGGACTCCTGAGTTCCATCAAGTCTCTATGATCTCAGTCTATGCTCCTCCAAAAAATAATAGAGGGGAAAAAAGACATATATACATGTGTGTGCATGCTTGTGTTCTGTGTGTGTGAGTGTACATATTATTTGTGCACATAGAGCTGCTTGTGTTCATGCGTGTGTGTGTGTGTGTGTGTGTGTGCATGGACAATGTTTGCATGTGCATGCATCTGAGGGCACTCACACATGTATTGTTTGTGCGATTGTGAGTGTCTGTGTGCATCTAAGCTGGGGCTGAGGCAGAGCTGTTCCCTTCCCAGGGTCTGGGCACATTTTGCTACAGGATCCTGTCCAGTAAGGAGGCTGAGACAGCAAGCCCAGCTCGGGTTTCATGAGGCTTCATCCTGTCTGAAGGCTGGTCATAGAGCAAAGTCGGGTGTATTTCAGAGGCTGATTAAAGCTCTCACAAATGCCAACTTACATCATTTCAATGACTATTAATTTAAAGAAAATATTTGCCTGGAAATAAAGAAAAACATTGCAAACCATTCCTGTTTTATCACCAAGGATCCTTACTCTTAGTAGATACTTTTCTCTGTCACAAAGTGCAAGTCTGACCTGGGCAAAGTTATCAAGGTAGAGCAATTATAGAAATATGGGCCAGATTCTTCCAATTAGGTGAGTGTGCATAGACCTTTACCATGGTGATGGCAAGAAAAAAAAAAAAGAAAGAAAGAAAAGAAAAAAAAAAAAAACACTACTGTTCCGTCCTCCATTCCCACTGTTCAAGTGATAAATGACCCCCAGCCTGCTCTCCCCAGAGCTGAGGGAGCCCTGTTTCTGGACAAGGGCCAGGGAAAACATAACAAGATTTATAAGAGCCAAAGGCAGGGTGAAGAAGAGCCGCGGGGCATAGGGGGAAAGACCACATGAGAAAATGTGGCACGTTTTAGTAGCTGTATGTTACTTTATGATGACGGGGTGGAGAAGAAGGGAAGGTGGGGGGCTGGCAAAGGATAAGTGGCCACAGGCAAATAGCCTAGAGTATCTGGAAGGCCAGGGGGCTTCTCCTCAGTTGACTCAGCTCTCTGGAAAGAGGGAGCACTGGTCTTGAAATCCTGCCCTTGCTCCTTCATTCACCCCAGCTCCTTTTAAAACAGACACCGTTAAAGAAATGTATTTAAAACTAAGGAGACAAATGGAGACAGAGAAAGAGTGGTCATGTGCTGCTGAGATTAGAAGGCATGACGGTACAATTAAAGATATTTACCAGAGAAATTCGAACCCCATTACATGCCGGCGTACAGTATGCAAGGAAGCGCTGTTTTATATCATTAAAGACAAAAACCAGGTCTATAGGTAAGCTTTAAGAACAATAAACATCCTGAATTCAAGAATAAGTCTGTCAAATGAAGGGATATTGATTTTGGAACAAGGAATATTATGTCAAACAACATTAGTTTAATTGATCTGAATTTAGTTTAAGTACTAAAAGCATTTATATACAAACAGCAAATGAAAATTAACTGCAGCTGAGCCCCACTGCTGGTTCTCAGGGGCTTCTCAGGACGCAGACGAGAACCTGGCACCCGACAGGCCTGGCTGGAGTCACGAGCTCACGGCGGAGCTGGGCTTTCTTCCCCTGCACGACGATGGGTAAGGCAATGTGCTTTCTCTCAGAGCACAGGAACATTTAACACTGGCCTCTGACTTTTCAAAATACACAAATGCCGTTTCTTACTCTGAAGAAATTCATGAGAAACATGGGGTGGGCCCGCCACGAAAAGTCGAGGTGGTACCCAAGTCAGTGAAATGCTTCTGGTCCAGAAGTGAATGAGACAAGGAGCTGGTCTGCCTCGGACCATTTGGCCCCCGCTGAACCGATGCCTGACTAACACTGCCTGTGCTCCGCACAGAGCTGCCCCTTTCAGCTGCTGCCAGGCCCTGGGAGCCTGGGCACCTGGGTGTGGAGCCTGGGGCCGGACAGGTTGTCAATAAACAGTACAAGCCTCAGTCCTTCCACAGTGACAAAATGGAGCGAGACTTCAAAAGTGTCCAAACCTATTTTCCTGCCTTGTGCCCTTGTCTCCTCCTGAAAGAGAACACCCACCGACCTCTTTTTCCTTCTTAACCCCCACCCACAGCTGTCCTATAGCATCCACTCCAGAGCGGGAGGATGCACAGGAAATGCACAGTGGAAAAGCCAGGGTAGAGATGCACATTCCTCTTTAGTTACCGAGGTCTTGTGTGTGAGAACAATCATGATTCTACTGAAAGAGTCTTCAAGGGACCTCTAGCACAGTCCTCTGGGTGTGCACTGGTCCTGGGGACTGCCCTAAGTCTACTCGCTGAGGGCGTATCCTCCAGCTGCCACAGAACCCCGTGAACGGTTGAAGGTGTGAACCACTCCGTTATGTGTCAGACTCATTATTTAAGGTCTGGTCAGCTCAGGAGCCAAGCATGTTTCCACTTTGTTTTCAGAAGGCCTGACAAAGGCCCCAGGATGTTGTTTTGTTTACATCTTGCCACCTGCAGGACTCTGTCCCTGAAAGCCAAATCTCCATTCAGAGATCAAAAGGCAGTTAAGTGGCACTGGAAGAAAGATCTCTCCACCCCAGCCCTGAGCTTTCACTCCAACTGCAGAGTGCTGCATGTTGTCAGATTTATAGTTTCATGTGTGAACGCGGTCACAAAAACCAACAAAAATGGCCCCACATCGTGGGTTTCTAGCCATTCAGACCCTTTGCCAAACACCGGAGGGTTAGTCTCAGTCTACCTGTGAAGGGACATTTCTATGAACTCTCAAGATACTGGTTACCTTATCTGTCTTCATTTTTCCTTCTTGAAACATTTTTTTTTTCTATTCCATACATTTGAAACATTTTCTATCAAAATAGTTTTCCCTCTCATATTCCCAGCCAACATAGTCAGTAGGGGACAGAGTGACTGAGCACCAGGAGAGCAGTGTTCTGGAAAGACGATGTCACTTGCTAAGGACAGTGCAATAAGAAAGAGGCCTTGGGTCAAGGCCTTGGGTGATGGAACATTCTGGGAATGTCCATTATGGGCAGTAGGGTCTCATAGAGCCCAAAGAGCTAATATTTCTGGACTAATATTCACATTATATTTGTTAATCAAGAACATATTGAATACCTCCAGTATTCCAGGTCTCACACAGAGATTGCATGAATGCTTGAATACTATTTCTACCTTAGTCAAGGAGAACCAATGATCCTAGCACAATTTGACTCATGTCTGCCGAAACAGGTGCAAACGATCCACTGGAAAACCCTTGTAGACAGAAGCAATGTTCTTTCAAGAAAGAAGGCTGCTATGGTTTCGATGTATGTGCTCCTAAAGTGTAGGTGTTAAAATCCTAAATCTTAAGGTGATGTTAGGAAGTAGAATCTGGCACCGAGGTCATGTGAGCAAAGCTCTCTCAAATGGGATTAGTATCTTTATAAAAAATGTTCCAGAGAGATCTGCACCTCTTTCACTATCGTGAGGACACAGCAAGAAGTTTGCTGTCTTCAGTGTGGTGGAGGAGCTTCACGTGGATAGGCCAGTGCCCTGATCTTGGACTTCCACCCTCTAGAATGCAGTCTGAATGGACAAAGGCAGGGGGCATGGCAAGAAAAGTACTTGGGAAGTCCTAACTCAAGAGTCTGTCAGATGAAGCAGGTAATGGGAAGACAGGAGATTCCAAGAAGAGAAAACCATAAAAACAAAAGCACAGAGGGTACAGTTGATATCCAGACAATGCTGCCTAGTGTGGTGTCATGGATGACAAGGGATTGTGTGAGGACCTGAAAAGAATTGTAAACAAGAGCACTTATGGCTTCCTAATTTATTACTGTCCTTTCCCCTGGGGAAGCTGTAATGGACTGAGATGCAGAGGGTCTTTGATTTGAATCAGTCTCCTCGGTTTCTTAGGCATGTGACCTGGGACAAGTCACTTAACCTTTCCAGACCTCAGCCTCCTCCTCTGAAATATGCAGAAAATAAGTTACCACCAGAGAAAAGCAGAGGTGAGGCTCAAATGGAGACAATGTGTGAGAAAGCCCTTCCACACAGTATAGGACTAGGTCTACCAAGGCCCTCAGTCATATAATCCAGGAGAACCCACACATTATAATGAAAGGGGGTCAGGCTTTCACGGTCCTGAATTTAGAAAAAGCCCCAATAGTTCCACACATATGATTCTGAACACACCCCACATTTCCCCTGGCCTTATTTTCCTCATCTATAAAACAGGAGTGGAAGGGCCAGGATTGATTTCTAAGGTCTCTTCCGATTTAGATTTCCAAGGACAGAGTTTAAAACTCACTGGGCAAAAGCTTCAGATTCCTGAAGACCTTGTTTAAATCCACCTCCTGGAGTGTAACTGTTATATGTCTGAACATTACAAATTATGAAATATGAAATAAATATATGCATATATACATAAACACATGTGAATATATATAGACATGCATGTATATATGTAACTCAATTGTTCCAACCAGGGACATTGGTCCAATGCCTGGAGTTTCTCTTTTTCTTTCAGGATTCAACATTTGGCTCCATTCCAATGTATTCCCGAGTTTCTGAATCTTATTCCCACAAAGATCTGTCTTCTCTCTCTGGTTAAAAGAAATGTATGCTGGGCATTCTGCCAAGCACTTGGGGGCCTTGTAGCATGCTGCTGTGACCCCTGGGGTGTGCCCCTTCCCTGTTACTGATTGTGGGAGTGAGGGAAGGCCTACCCCGGCCCTGTTGGAGGTAGGCATTGAATACTAAGGCATGAAAGTCTTACCCAGGCCCAAAAGTGGACTACCCATATCTGTGTCTCAAGGATCCCAGCCATCTCTGTTCTGATGCACTAGTGCCTTATGGAGTGGCCCTCAAGAATAGAGGCCCACCTGCTCTTCTAGGGCCCCCATCGCTAATACTATGTCTCACACTCAAACAGCTTATGGTTTACAAAACACAGTTGTGTCCTTAACCTGATATAAGTTAAAACAGGTCATTAGCATGCAAATAAGTACTCAATTTATAATTCATGTGCACATGGAATCCTAGGGGTTATCTTCTGAGGAAATGTCCTCTTACTGACCTCTAATTGTCCTAGCAGGGTCTGGATGTACCCTGCCTGGGGGTAGACTACTATTAAACTTAAAGGATAGAAGGAACAGGGGTGGCTTTTGGCAAAATGGAGAAAAACTAAAAGATGGGAGACTCTATTCTCCCTTTTCATGCTCTGCCTCATCAAAGTATCTGCCTCATCAAAGTATCTTTTCTACTTCTCTCACAGCCTTCCTCTTCCTCCTGGAAACAATTGCTTTCATGACCAAATTTACTAGTGGTCTCTAAAGGCCCTTAAAATTCTGACATTTTATGGTTCTATTTGAATTTCATCCAATTTCTTTTCATGAGATGAAGCTTTGGTATTAAGGAGTTTCAGAAATGCTGGGGTCATTTGGGAGGACAGTTAGGGGTTCCCTAACTAAGCAGATTTTATGGTGGATGTCCTCATGGAAATGGGAGGCATCATAGAGCCTGGTCATAGGACCTGACAGGGTCTGATTGTATATAATAAAAGGATGTCCAGGCCAAGAGAAAGTCCCAAGAAACAGAGCCTCCTTCTGGACAGACACAGCTCTTCTACTGATGAACTTCAGTGTAGCAAAACAGATACAACGCTGAGTCTGTAGGCAGGAACATAAGATAAATACTCAATGCCTCTTGGATTTAAGGGGTTCATTCTCCACTAGTGGAAATATGCACATGAATAGATAATTTTAATAAAATATTCTAAATGATAAAACAGATGTAAGCAAGAGAATTGAGAGAATACAGAGAAAAACCATTCAGCCAATCTAGGAATTCAGAAAATATTTCTTGGGAGGAATGAAATCTGTTCACGTTCCATTTTAAGTGTGCTTTTTGTTTTTTACAGCATTCTCTTGTCCTTTCTCTCACAATATCCCTACTCCATTCCTGCGAGGGAGTCAGGGAACAGAGCATTATAATTCATGGATGAGGACATCGGGGGAAGGTAAAACAAACAAACAAAAACAAGTTTGAGCAGATAGTTAATGGCAGAGAAAAAGAAACTCTATGTGTCTATGCTCTTGAGTGGACTGCCAATTAGCCAGAGACTAGATGGATAAATGGTGAGATCTCTAGAGTATTTAGAGCTTAGAGCAAGGAAAAATGAAGAAGATATGATAGTTTGATTGATTTGCTTCAACCAAAGCTATCCTCTCTAGAAATGCATAGTCTATAATTCAAAAACAATATCCATGAGGGGTGGGAGAAATTGGTGAAGGAGTTAAAAAGATAAAAACAAAATAAACAAAACAAAAAACCCC
Organism: Neogale vison; assembly: GCF_020171115.1. Lineage (NCBI taxonomy): Eukaryota > Metazoa > Chordata > Mammalia > Carnivora > Mustelidae > Neogale > Neogale vison. The sequence goes on from NC_058098.1 coordinate 130,341,178, forward strand.
ATAATGCCATTTACAATTGTTCCAAAGAAAATTAAATACTTATTAATCTCATACCGACCTCTGTGCTGCAATACTAGATGCTCAGGAGAGAAATCAAAGAAGACCTACATAAATGGAAAGACCTATTATGTTCAGGGATTGGAAGTCTCAGCATAGTAAGGATGTCAATTCTTTTCACATCAGTTTATAGATTTAATGTGTTTTCCCTACCTTTTGCCTACATGGCATATTCTTGTACATTCTTAAGAACAAAATTCAAACATCACTGGGCTGTGTTCCCTAGGGCCCTGGATCACACATCCCTTGGATCTCCTTCTCAGATAACTACTTGCTCTTTTGCCTGATTGTTTCTTTTCCCTACCAGATAGTGTGGTTCATGAGAACAAGGATGTTATTCTATTTATGTCCCAGAATTCTAATTATTCTAATTATGTCCCAGAATCCAAGTGGTAACTGCTTAGTAAATGAACAAATGAGTGGATGAATAAAGAAATGAACAATAGTTAGGAGTTGATCTTAACAAAACAGTGTCCATGGGTTGCTTCCAGCCTCAGCTCCAGGGTATAAAGAACTGGGAAAAAGCAGCATTCCCACACTGAATGAAAAAGAGCAGACTATCTTCAGGTTTACAGCATTTTTCAAACCCATCAGAGGATGGAGGTTGCAGAGAGCAGGCTCAGAATCTAAGGAAAGATAGATGTGAAATGAAAGAGAAGGTGTGAACACATGGTACTCACCTGGGATAGATTAGGACTAGATAGGAACAAAAGCAATTCAGCTAGAATAGCTAACAAGTTGTTAAAAGACAAGTGGGAGCTGGTGGGACAGAGAACACCTTTGGGTGGGGGATGGGCACAGAAATTAGGTATCTATTATGTGTGTTCGTTATGAACCTCCAGGGGTCCATATAAAAGATCAAAAGGATCTATCAAGGTGTAGGTCTAAATGAGAGAAATGGTAGCCATGCAAGAGGGATAGGAACCTCTGCTGGAACCTTTCCCTATATCCCCTATATCTAGCTCTACTATGGAACACTGAGGGATTAGGACAACACCACCAGCCTTAGTGCATAGGTGACCATACACTGGACCTGGGGAAAGGGAACACTGGGAAGAAAATCCTAGTCCTGGGAGACGAACAGAATTATGTGTCAAGCTCACAGTGCTGCCGGGGAGGGGCAGGGAAGAGAAGGGCACCATGCTAAGACCCACAGACATGGTATGTACCTAAGACCAAGGTTTACCTGGAAGAACAGGGACCACACTCCACCACCACCAGCAGCAAGCTAAGAAGCTTAGAGTAAAGAGCAGCAGGAGAACACTGCTAGAGAGGGACAGAAGAAGAACAAAAGCTCACAAAGAAACCCTCTTTGAGAGGTATAGCACACATGGGAGACCTAAAGTTTGAATCATACAGATATTGCTCTGGTGAACCACACACCACCCTAGAAGAAAGCATCTCTGGAAGGATGTGAAAAATGTGGTGCCCTGATTGAAAACAAAGCCAATACAGTAGCACTCAGAAACAGTTGAATATGTTTTCTTTTCTAGAGTAGATAGAACATTCACCATGGTAAGTACAAAGAGTTCAACTGACAAATTCTACCAAAATTGAAGGAAGAAAAAACAGCCATTCTACACAACTTTTTCACAATATAAAAGCAGAAGGAACACTCTCCAACTCATCTTACTAGGCCAGGATTATCTTACTACAGAAACCAAATAAAGGCATTACAAGAGAAAAAAGCTATAGAAAAATATCCCCCATTAAAGTAGAACCAAAATCCTCAAAAGAAAAAAAAAAATAACCCCTTTGCCATGCTTAAATAGAAAGATGATAGATAGATAGATAGATAGATAGATAGGGAAAAGGGACATTTTCTAGAGTCCCAGTGAATAAATACAGAAAGAATGATGGAAATATAAAATCAACATTTGGCAAATAGGGAGTAATAATTAATTAAAGGAAAAGGAACTATTACATGGCACAGAAGATTCTTTATCACTCTGGGACCATAACTTGTATTAACTTTCAGCTTAATCTCAAATGTTGTATATTTAATAAAATATGCCAAATATTAGTACCTATTTAAGAGGTGCTACTTTTATTTATACGTCTATAAACATTCATCTATGGTGAGTGCTGTGAATTGCATAGGACTGATGATTCATAGACCTGTACCCCTGAAATGAATAATACATTATATCTTAATTAAAACAAATAAAAAAATAGAAGTCCTAAAAATTTTTTTCAAAAAAATAAGCCCAGAGTTTGGAGATACTCTTGAAAACTGTTGAAATGTGTGTTTTCATAAAGAAATCAAAACAGGAAAATACATATTTTTGAAAATAATGACTAGAAAACATTTTAGTAAGTACTTAAACTGATATAACTCATGTTTGATGCATTGATTTTGAGATAGTCCCTTTTTAAAAAAGTTGTATGAAGTATGAAGGAAACAGAAATAATAAAAACACTATTAATATGGTAATTCAACAAAAGAGTTATGGAGTGCAGATTTTACTACACATAGATTTCAGTAATCTGAAGATCTAGAAATCTTCACACTATTAGAAGAGCAGCTATTTTAAATGAATACTTACTATGTGCTTTTCATGGCATTAAATATTCTATGTATGTTGTTTTCATTTAATAATTACAGCAACTTGAGTTCATTCATCTCCAGTTTGGAGTGAGGAAACCATAGCTTAGAAAAAAGAAAATCCAACACAACCACATGCTAAAGTCTTACCAGCAATGTTAAAGCATCAGTCATGCAGCCTTATTCCTGCAGAACCATTATAAAAATTGTAAAAGCAGTAATCTTTACTTAAGAACTCATAATTATAGCAGTAGGAAATTACACATAAAGTTTGAGCCAAATCTGGACTTTATTAGGGGAATGTGTCATCAGAGAAGCTAATAATCCCCTCCACAACCAAGTTTTTATGTTTAGTAGAGAAATGCTCAGCAAGAGAACAAGTCACAGTCTCACTGTTTATGCTTCTTCAAATGAATTCCCTGCATTTTTCTGCCGTGTGACAAAGTCATGAAAATAGAGTGTTATGATTCAGTTAGGAAATGGATGCTATCTCTACTGTCTGTTTTCCTTCCTGTCCATCTTTTTGGATTCAAATGAAACAACAACCTCATGTCTGTAGCCTAAATGTGTGAAAACAATGGTCAAGGTGAGTGAAACTTCCTGGTGCTGAAAATATCACAAAGGAAAGCAAACAGAGAAAGCCATGGATGCAGATATGACATAAAAGGTCATCCAACCTGGTCCATCTGTGTCATCTTCAGGTGGAGTGTGCAGCAGCCCAAAGATTTCAATGGTAAGTGCTTGCAAAGAGGATATCCGGATGAATGAATGTGAAGCCTGGAAATTTCCACAAAGGAGATGAGAAGACTATATCCAGCCAGTTGAGGCTTCTATTTGACCTCACTCACTCTGACTTCCAACAGTGTGGCCTATTTGGTTTGCAGAGCTATTTGTTGATTGTGGATCTGAAATATAACTTGCTCTAGAGTTGGAAGGAAACACATAGGAAACCGAGGTCAGCATACTGTCTCTCTCCCTAGATTTATTTGTCTGGATCTCAGTCAATGGCAGCTGAGAACTGGGCCATGAAGAGAAGTTTTGACAAGGCAGAGAACACCATGAGACATTCGTCATGCAGATGGTGGGTACAATTTTAAAGATTTTTCAGCAGAAGTTAAAAACTACTTTATAGCTTTAGCAAATGATATATGTCATTCTATTTGTTTTCCCTTTGCTATAATTCAGTGGGGTTGGGGGGTATGCATTATTCTATGTAAAAGATACCAGGACTACAATCATCATATCTACCTTCAATGCCTTAAGAAAGATAACCAAGAGAATAGGTGGCTCGGTGGGTTAAGCCGCTGCCTTCGGCTCAGGTCAGGATCTCAGAGTCCTGGGATCGAGTCCCGCATCGGGCTCTCTGCTCGGCAGGGAGCCTGCTTCTTCCTCTCTCTCTGCCTGCCTCTCTGCCTACTTGTGATCTCTGTCTGTCAAATAAATAAATAAATAAATCTTTAAAAAAAAAAAAAAAAGAGAATATTTCAACTTATGTTCATTTTAACCACAAATAAATCATGAAATTGAAATCTGAACAAGTAGCATTGATGTCCAAAAAGGCAGTACAAGTTTTCACTATTGTACCCTGGCATGACTGCAAGCCCTAACAAGTCCTAAATTTCACTCACACCATATTAATAATTATACTCCCCTATGGAGAGAAACCCATCGAATTCTTTGTATGATAATGGCAGCAGTTAAGTCTTTGAAAAAGGCACTTGATAAAGAACCACTATAGATCCTACTGGCTTAGTAGACTTTAAAAAATGTCAAAACATTTGATTTTTCTCACAAGACATTACTTTTCAAGGTAACGGGTATGTGGCTGACACCATGCGTTTATTTTTAATTAACATTTTCTCTCATTTCCTTTACCACCTCTCCTGCTCCACTCTTCACCTGAGCCAAAGGGGTAAATACAGGCTAATGACTCCCGTTAGCTTTGTCTTTACAAACATCAAATTGATGAGCAGACACCCCAAATCCTTCATTAGGTGGGTCATAAACTGAAAGAGCTCTTTGATTATAATATGATGAAAGATTTATTAACAAACATGTATTCAGCTAAATCATAGTATTGGCAGGTTTATGAGATTGTCTCTCCCCAGCTGACAGGTGGGGACTGCAGGCTGCTGTGGGAATGAAAACACTAAATCTGTTAGTGTACTACATAATGATCTAATTACTGCCTGACGGAGGGCCTCACAAGGGTCTAGAAGTTCAGAAAGTTTCTTTGGGTTTGCTAAGACCTAACACACAAGAAAGAAACATGAACCATCGTTTAGAGCACAAAACTAAAATATATTAAATAAAATGGAATAAACGAGGGTTTCACAGAAGGCATGTAGTCAAGTGACTTATCTAAAAATAGTAAGGAAAGAAGGCAGGAGGGGCTCTAGAAAATGCCAAGTCACTTGCAAACAGTCTTGATTCTCCATGATTCTCTAGCAGAGATATCTTGGAGAATCTTTCAATATGTAATGATTATTAGGAATTTAAAATATGTAATAAATATGTCCAACATACACTTAAGTCATATCATATGATAAAATAAATAATAGAAGTGTTAAATTATTAGCTCATTGAAAATTAAATACTTGTACATTTCTTGAAAAAGTCATGGACAATAGTCATATTTATAATACCTTATACCACTAGACCAGATGAAGTTTCCCCCCCACTGGACATTCACTCAGAATTTTAGAATGTTAACATAATGTCATATATATACATATAGAGGTATATGTCTACAAAATGGTGTCTGAGAAATTCTGAAAATGGTCATCAAATTACCAACATTGTCTATCTTACTCCCCAGAATGCTGGAATGCTTTGTACAGTGAAGGATAACCATCTATTGTGAATTATCACAGTAATTTTTATAGGCTCAGACTTTTACAAGATGTATTTTCCTTAAGGAGATTTTTTTTAATCCAAAAACTTATTTTCTTTTCCTCATAATATACTTTGAACCATACATTTCTTTTCCCACTTGCTATCTATTGACTATTGCATTGTCAAACACAAATACATTTTCTAAACTAGTAATTACAGATGAAATTAACAAGAAATGCCTTAGCTTGAAAAGAGGATTTAGCCATAACATATGCTATTTAAAAGAAAATTTATATGCTTCTGGGTAGATGTTAAAACTGAAGAGTGATATGTAGCATAAAGGGGATTATGTTCTTAACCCCTGTATTTAATGATTGAAAGGGGAAAGAAAATTTCTGAGACTCTTAGGAATGAAAGGGATTTTAACTATCTTCTGTTCCAAAGCTCTCACTCTAGATATAGTTAGATAAATTCAGATAACTTCTTCAAACATAGTATCCATAAACATAGCATTCATTTTTTTTTCATATGTACACAGATGTGAGACCACAAAAGCCTCTTAAGGAAGTATCAGTCTTCTAATGTTAATAAAGATCTCTGTCATCATAAACTTCTACAGTAAAAATGAGCCACTAAAGTAGTACCTGACATCATATAATACAAAAATATTCTTTAGAGTGTGTTTGTGAGTGTAACAAAAAAGTCATTTTCAAGTATAAATGCAATCATAATAGCTTTCATGTTTTGAGTACCAGTCACTATACTAAGTAGTGTGCTGGGTACTTTTTATATAACAGTATCATGTGCTAAAAGTATATATATTGCTATAAGAATTTAAAAACAAGATGCATTTAATTAGCCATTTCATCACTTTCACCAATTCAGATTATCAGAAGGAAATATTTACAGGCATATAGATAATTCCTTAGAAGGCTTTAGTAAAAAAGCAGATGTACTCTGCACCCTGTGGCCCTCATTTTATCATCAAAATAGTAATTTTAATAATTACATTAGTATTACAGGGTTGCTCTGAAGGTAATTGTATGAAGGTTAATCCCTAGGTTCTAAGGATTAAAAGATGAAAATAAGCAACCTATAGTCTAGTAGGAAATAGATAAAATTTGAAAATGCCACACAATATAATCAACTTACAGTCAAATAGGAAATAGATGAAATTTGAAAATGCAATATAATAAAAAAAATCACAATATAATCAAAATGCCACACTGAAAAAAAGCAGGGGTTTCCATGGAAATGTGAAGGAGGGTACTATCCTGCGACATGAGGAGAAGGCTCCCTGAGCCTTACCCAGAATAAGGCAAAGGCATGCAGCAAGAATGATCTAAGCAAAAGGAAGGCCTTAGGAAGAACAGTGAGAGGCATTTTAATAAATTAAGAAAAGGAAAGAAGACTCTGTCTTGCTATGGCTAGAGCAGTATACCAGGGGAGAGAGAATAAGAGATGAAATTAATGCATGGTCTTATGAAATACATTCAGGAGTCTGGACCTCATCTAGAAAACAATGGAAAATTAACTGAAAAGCTGTTAGTAAGAGAATTACACAATCAGCTTGAATTTCACAAAGATCACTTGGCTTGCAGTGAGAAGAGTGGCTGGAGGGGTCCGAAGGGGAGGCATAAAAAAGTTAGGAGACTATTGGTAACAATCCATGAGAATCCTCTTACATTGTTGGTGGGAATGCAAACTGGCTCAGCCACTCTGGAAAATAGCATGCAGATTCTTCAGAAAGTTAAAAATAGAACTACCCTATGATCCAGCAATTGTACTATTAGGTATTTACCCCAAAGATATAAAAATACAGATCTGAAGGAGCACATGCACCCAGATCTGTATAGCAGCATTATTAAAGAAACAGCCAAATTATGGAAAGAGCCCAAATGCCCATCAATTGATGAATAAAGAAATTATGAGTATATATATATATATATATATACATATATATGTATATATAATGAACATATATATGAGTATATATATATAATAAACTCATATATGAGTATATATGTATATATATAATGGAATAGTACTATTCATCAACAAGAATGAAATCTTGCCATTTGCAATGATGTGGATGGAGCTAGAGTATAGTATGTTAAGTAAAATAAGTCAGAGAAAAAGAAATGCCATATGATTTCACTTATATATGGAATTTAAGAAACAGAACAGATGAATATACAGTAAAGGAAAAGAAAAAAGAGAGGGAATCAAACCATAAGAGGCTCTTAACTATAGAAAACAAACTGAGAGATGATGGAGGGAGGTAGACAGGGGATGGGCTAAAATGGGTTCATGGGCATTAAAGAGGGTACTTATGATGAGCATCAGGTATTACATGTAACTGATGAATCACTAAATTCTACTCCTGAAACCAATATTATAGTATATTTTATCTAAATGGTATTTAAGTAAAAACTTGAAACAAATACATAAGGTAAGTAAAAAAAATAAATAAAAACTAAACTAAAAAAAAAAAAATCCATGGAAGTGATTATAACAGCCTAAACTTGAATAATGGGAATAAGGGTGACTCCAAGAGGACATCCTAGCTATCTATAGCTCTATATGATAATTACCATCATCTAGATCTAGACAGGTAGATAGATAGATAGAAACAGTTCTATTTAATTTTTTAAGTTTAGATGTTTATTTAGTTCTTATGTCTGACTGGATATGGGGAAAGAATTATCAAGGATGATGGCAGGCTATGAATTTAAGAAGTTGAATATGATAGTACCATCATCTGAGTTTAGCAGATGAGGCAGATTTAAGAGTAAAAATAATGGCTTCAAGTGAAAAATGTTGACTCTACGATGTTTGTGGGATGACAAGCTGTGTCCATCCATCAGACAACTAAAAATATTGATTACAAGCATACAATGGAGAGATGGCTTAAACATGGAAATTTTGAAATGATCAATATCTAGGAAGTAATTAAGTATTTGACAGTGGAAAGAATAACCTGAGAAATATGACAATTGAGTAAATGAGATAGGAATAGATCCCCACAAGGGAGAATGAGGAAACCTGGAGGAAAATGAGGGCAGTATCATGTCATAAAAAGCAAGGAAAAGAGAGATTTTAAAGAACACGGTAGTTAATTACTTCGAATGTCACTGAGAAGTCAAGACAAACACTAAAACGTGTTCATTGGATTTGATAACAAGGAGATAGATGGTAACTCTAATGGGAACAGTTTCATGAGCTGATGAGAAAGGCGGTGGTGGGAAGGAGCTGGGCATTTTACAAAGGTGGGGAGACCTGACATGCTGCATTTGAAGAGTGAATGGAACTTCTTCTGGGAGGAAAACAGTAGAGACTTCTCGCAGAAACAAGAGCTAAGGTAGGGGTTTTGCAGGGTTAGTGAGGTGTCTGATGTGGTCTGAGCATAGCATTCCTGGAGAGATGATGGATAGACCAATTTAGGGAACATCATTCTAAACTTTGAATGTGCCAGACTCAGACATTTGGACTTGTTCTGTGGGGCACTAGGGAGCCACTGACAGGCTACAAAGAGGCAGTTGTCAAGTTCAGAAGTGAATTTAAAGCATATCCTAGGCATAGAATAAACAATGAATTTGGAGAATACTCAATGAGTGATCAAAACTAATAGCAATATCCTTTTCTCACTACTGAAGCTGAATAATGTCAATACAGTTGCTCTAATCATCCATCTATAACAAACCATAACTCGACAGTGCTGTGGCCTTCAAGGCTTGTGACTTTATGAAATGCCTGCATATATGGTAAGGATATATTAAGGGACTTTTACTCCAATGGTTTGCTTTGATACATTACTTTAAAGAAAGACCACTGGGGATACAGTGGTGGCTCAGCAGGTTAAACATCCAACTCTTGATTTCAACTAAGGTCATGATCTCAGGGTTGTGGGATGGAGCCCAGCATGGGGCTCCACACTCAGTGGGGAGTGTGCTTGAGATTCTCTCTCTCCCTCCCCCTCCACACACCTCATGCATGCTCTCTCTCTCTCAAATAAATAAATCTTAAACAAAATATTTAGGGGCACCTGGGTGACTCAGTTGGTTAAGCAACTGCCTTTGGCGTAGGTCATGATCCTGGAGTCCCAGGTTTCAGTCCTGCATCAGGCTCCCTGCTCAGCAGGGAGTCTGCTTCCCTGCTATGACCTCTCCCCTCTCATTCCCTCTCTCTCTCAAATAAATAAATAAAGCCTTTAAAAATAAAATTAAATTAAATTAAAAATATTTAAAAAAAATAAAGCAAGACTATTGAATTTCTAATAAATAGTCAGACAGACTATATCCAAATGAACGTAGAAAGCATTCCCTTTCAGATTCTGTACTTACTCGACTTTGGAAAGTGCCATGAGAACTAGCTTGCAAATCACTCAAGATAATCTGATTTTTTCCCCTTTTTTTAAAAGTTGCATTTCTTTTTGCCAAGAATGATTATTTGACAACAATTATCACCATACCCACTAGTCTGAATTCTTGGCACCTCAAATTGCCTCTAAAAGTTCAACTCCAGGTGCCAAGTTGGAAACACTACCTTTTATAAAACTTAAAAAAAAAAAATCCCCCCAAATTTCCAAGTATAAATAAAAAGACAATGAAAAAATATTTGGTACAGCAGTAGCCTGGTTTGAGATGTGCCGGCCGGCCTTTGCTCCACAGTTACAACTCTCACTTGCTTAGAAAGGAAAAAGGCTGTGAGGCGTAGTTCCTCTGGTGTGACTTTTAAGTCCCTAAACTAGCTAGGGTCCTATTAACCAATTAACACAGTTGGGTGCCACTTAACAGCCTCCACTCTTACTCAGGACCTACATCCTCTATTTGACCTTAGAACAACTACCATCCTCCATCAAATGCTTGATTCCAACAATTCGGGCATGGGGACACTGATAAGGGAACAGAAGGGTTTTCATTTCTGAAAGCAGGACGCCTGAGTCAATTTGTCCCAATTGTATCTGCACAAGGCCTATTATATGGACTGTGATTTCCAGGGATGAAAGCTGTGAACTCCCAGGTCACTTGTAAACTGATCACTCCCCAGTCTTTCCTCCTCCTGCTTTTAAGTGGTTTGAGGCTGGTAAATTGAAACCTGAAGAAACACAGAGCTCTGATCCCTGGGACCTCCAGAGCAAACCTGGACTTTGGCTGATTTGCTGTAGGAAGTAACTGCTTACTTACCTCATAATTAACACCACAAGCTGATCCTTGGGAGATAAAGTACAGAGGGTCAGACGGGAGATCATCCAGTGAAGGATTTCACTAAAGCACGGCTTTCAGTCGCTCTTGTGGCTACTTCACTCAAGAAACAAGTAATTTCTAAAAATATTGCTGCTCATAGTAATGGAGGAAGGGTGAATTACACTTCACTGACTATGAGCTCAGCAAATCCCCCCTTGATTAATGAAGCCAAAGCACACATCAACCCGATACCGTATGGAGATGTAAAACATGCAGTTTGTTCAGGGGCAAGTTAAACAATTGTAACTGTATTTCATTGTTCTATATACAGGATGACCTTTCCTCCCTGGTTGGAAGTATTTACTGGCGTTCCACCCTCCATCAAACGAAGTCCCCCTCTGGCCTGGCCGACTGGCAGTCTTCGGTAGCAGCCCCAGTCTCATCCTCACACCACCCTCGCTTACCCTGGTAGTCTGACGACTGCGGTCGGGTTCCCTGCCTCTGTACTTCTGCACAGAACATCCCTGTTCTTGGGACGCTGCCTTGTGTCTGAGTCAGAGCACCTCTTCCTCAAGATCCAGCTGAAGAATCACTTTTCCGCAAAGCCTCTTCCAGCTCTATCTGCAACCCTCCTTCTCTCCATACATTGTAGCCTATGGATACTGCATTGCTATCATGGAAAATATCAGCCCCTCCTCTAATTTGTTCATCTGTGGGTACCAAAATGATAGGAACTTAATGAAGAGCTATGCTAATAGAATAAATTGATTTCTACTACCTTTGCTTGCCCAATAATTTGTAATCAAATTACAAATTTAGTCTAGCCTCACCCATGTTGATCAGTATCTGGGAATCAATGAAACTGGAGGCAGACCAAGTTTTTTTAATGAAGCAGAGACCATTAAAGTTCAACCCAGCTCAAATGCAATAACTATTCATTCTGACTTAGAATTCAGGTAAAGATCTCTTATCTGGGAATCAAGAGGCTTAGATTTCAGCTGTGGCACTGGCATGACCCATGGGGAAGCTCCTCCCTTCCTCATTAACATTGTCGCATTTGCAGAATATAGAAGTTTATTTTCTAAGGATATTTTTCTAAGGATATTTTTCAGCTCCAAGATTTTAAGATTCTATGAAATATTTAGGTAGACTGTGTAACTACAATGTACATTTATAAAGTCCATACTCTAGCAGTATAGAAAACTAACCTCACTAGCTTACTTGTTTTAAGTCTTATGTTAATATACTCAAAGTTTATGGCCTATATGGGCAAGTTAGCATGATCAAGGCAAAAACTTCTGCTTCCTCAGTGAAGAACTATAACTTCTAGCTCAGTCTCACAATGTATTCTACAGGTACCCGGGGAGCCCAAGATTGAGAGTTCTCATATCATATTCAACAAGATGATTCAGAAGTCACTGGTAGCATGTATGTTGTGCTGACCCCAGGTCAACATCATTACCCTCATACACAAATGTTTATCCCCTTTCACTCACTGCTTCTATTTTTGGACATCTATTATAAGAAAATAATCCCTAAAATTTGACATAACTTTAAGTTCAACAATATTCTTTGCAGCATTATACATACTACTAAAAAAAAGAAAAAAAGCTAAATATCCAAAAATAAGGACACTGATAGATTGGTTGATAGAAGAACAATAAACTAGAGTTGTTAATAAGGATATATATATCATGGACATACATTAAATGTTAGGTTAAAAAAACAATAAAATTTGTCTCATAAAAGTCACATTAACATACAGAGAAAAAAATAAATGGAAACCTATACTAAAACAATGTGTTGTATAATTGACATGGATGATTTTTAAATCTTCTGTCCAATTTTCAATATTTTCTTAAATTTGTATAATGAATGTATATTAATTAAAGAGCAGACAAAATTTAAATGTGTTTTAAAGGGCAGCATTTAAGAATACATTTATAATTCAACAAATCAAAACTTATAAACCATATTAAATCTACTAGTCAAATTTAAAAAGTATTCTATTTATGCAATAAACTGAAAAAAAAAACAACAATACCTCACCAGGAAATCTAAATGTAATTTCATCAAATTAATAAACAAAAATGATAAAGTTCAAATGAATTACAGGAAACATTTTAAAACAAGTCTTAGGGAGCACTTGGATGGATCATTCAGTGAAGTGCCTACCTGAGGTCATGATCTCCCAGTCCTGGGATCCAGCCCTGCTTCGGACTTCCTGCTTATCAGGGAGTCTGCTTCTCTCTCTCTCTCTCTCTCTGCCCCTCCTCACTGCTCATTTTCTCTCTCTCTCTCTCTCTCTCTCTCAAATAAACAAATAAAATATTTTTAAAAGATAAAAATACATGATGTATATATATTTATAATATAAATAGAAATCACTTTCAAATAACTGAATTCACAGGGGGTTAGGTAATTAAAAGTGCATGCAAGGCACTGTCCAGTGATGTGGAAAAAACAAGTATTTTCCTCTTCGAAACGCAAAATCATGGCACTACTTAAGATATCCCACACATTTCCATTTGCTCCAAAATGCTGGTTTTCTAAGGGTTGTCATTCAGCAGATGTAAATGAAAGGGTGGAAGGTGTCTTAGAGATATGCCTAGGAAAAAAATTTAACCTTGAAGCAGGCAAAAATATCCAAAAAGGAAAGGAATCTAAATGAAGGAAAAGAAAGAAAGAAAGAAAGAAAGAAAGAAAGAAAGAAAGAAAGAAAGAAAGAAAAAGAAAGAAGAAAAGAAAAGAAGGAAGGGAGGAAGGAAGGGAGGAAGAAAAATGAAAGGGTTCAAGGGGGAGAAGGAAGCAGATAGGAGGGGGAGAGAAACCATCAAAGAAAGAATATTTTATGTGAGGAAAGCATTAGTGAAATATGTCTTAGAATGTCCCATGGTGAGAAAGTAGAAAGTTTATGAGATTCAAGTCCATGTGGCAACCTGGAGTGCCACACAATGTCATACTCATTCCTACTCTGAGGCAGCTTAGTAAATGGTGTGTCACTTTTTACCCAATATATTAGACCCTGAGGCCACAACATTAACCATGGAATGGAAAGAAACTAGGGACCACTATACACAAGATGAGTAAATAGGTCATTGGATTCAGATAAGAGAGAATATTTGAACCGTATGAGCCATACCTCCAAGTGTGAATCACCCTTGGATGATCCAAAGAACCCTCAGCCTTAATAGCACCAAACTGAACCTTATCTTCATGATCCACACTTTCTTCTTCTCCCAGAAACTTCACTTCAAGGACTGGCATCTCTTTATGCTTAGACTGTAAAGCCAGATATCTGGGCATCATCCTAGATTCTCTTTCTAACTTATACTTCTCATGAATGTTCAATGTAGTCATTCGTCTCTAAATACCTTTGGAATCAATTCCTTACCAGCCCCCCTCAGGTCTGGTTTACACCAGCAGGTTTCTAATTGGTGTTTCCTCCAATATCACTTCTCAAAGAGCACAAAATAGAACTCAATACCATCTCATACCTTTAAATCTTAAACCAGAATCCTTGATGATATTTCCTTCAAAATTAACCCAAACACATTGGAATGGCATAAAAAGCTGACCAGAATCTGGCCTTTTGACCTTCTCTGGACTCTGTATCATGATAAGTCACCCAAGGTCTTCCACAGGTGGTGTCTCTGAATGTGCTCTCTTCCTCATTCCTCAAAAGATACCTCAGAAGTCACTTTCTCTGAGAAACTTCTCTGACTGCCACAGACAATGCTTCCTTCCTCTGTGCCCACATAGATATTTTTTAATTTTTTAAATTTTTTATAAACATATAATGAATGTATTTTTATCCCCAGGGGTACAGGTCTGTGAATCGCCAGGTTTATACATTTCATAGCACTCACCATAGCACATACCCTCCCCAATGTCCATAACCCCACCCCCCTCCCAAACCCCCTCCCCCCAGCAACCCTCAGTTTGTTTTGTGAGATTAAGAGTCACTTATGGTTTGTCTCCCTCCCAATCCCATCTTGTTTCCTTCATTCTTCTCCTACCCCCTTAACCCCCCCATGTTGTATCTCCACTTCCTCATATCAGGTAGATCATATGATAGTTGTCTTTCTCCGATTGACTTATTTTGCTAAGCATGATACCCTCTAGTTCCATTCATGTTGTTGCAAATGGCAAGATTTCATTTCTTTTGATGGCTGCATAGTATTCCATTGTATATATATACCACATCTTCTTTATCCATTCATCTGTTGGTGGACATCTAGGTTCTTTCCATAGTTTGGCTATTGTGGACATTGCTGCTATAAACATTCGGGTGCACGTGCCCCTTTGGATCACTACGTCTGTACCTTTAGGGTAAATACCCAGTAGTGCAATTGCTGGGTCATAGGGTAGTTCTATTTTCAACATTTTAAGGAACCTCCATGCTGTTTTCCAGAGTGGTTGCACCAGCTTGCATTCCCACCAACAGTGTAGGAGTGTTCCCCTTTCTCCACATCCTCGCCAGCATGTGTCATTTCCTGACTTGTTAATTTTAGCCATTCTGACTGATGTGAGGTGATATCTCATTGTGGTTTTGATTTGTATTTCCCTGATGCCGAGTGATGTGGAGTACTTTTTCATGTGTCTGTTGGCCATCTGGATGTCTTCTTTGCAGAAATGTCTGTTCATGTCTTCTGCCCATTTCTTGATTGGATTATTTGTTCTTTGGGTGTTGAGTTTGCTAAGTTCTTTATAGATTTTGGACACTAGCCCTTTATCTGATATGTCGTTTGCAAATAACTTCTCCCATTCTGTCAGTTGTCTTTTGATTTTGTTAACTGTTTCCTTTGCTGTGCAAAAGCTTTTGATCTTGATGAAATCCCAATAGTTCATTTTTGTCCTTGCTTCCCTTGCCTTTGGTGATGTTCCTAGGAAGATGTTGCTGCGGCTGAGGTCGAAAAGGTTGCTGCCTGTGTTCTCAAGGATTTTGATGGATTCCTTTCTCACATTGAGGTCCTTTATCCATTTTGGGTCTATTTTCGTGTGTGGTGTAAGGAACTTATACAGGAATTCAGTAAAGTGTCAGGATATAAAATCAATGCACAGAAATCAGTTGCATTTCTCTACACCAACAAGAAGACAGAAAAGAGAAATTAAGGAGTCAATCCCATTTACAATTGCACCCACAACTATAAGATACCTAGGAATAAACCTAACCAAAGAGGCTAAGAATCTATACTGAGAAAACTATAAAGTACTCATGAAAGAAATTGAGGAAGACACAAAGAAATGGAAAAATGTTCCATGCTCCTGGATTGGAAGAACAAATATTGTGAAAATGTCTATGCTACCTAAAGCAATCTACGTATTTAATGCAATTCCTATCAAAATACCATCCATTTTTTCAAAGAAATGGAACATATAACCCTAAAATTTATATGGAACCAGAAAAGACCTCGAATAGCCAAAGGAATATTGAAAAAGAAAGCCAAAGTTGGTGGCATCACAATTCTGGTCTTAAAGCTCTGTTACAAAGCTGTCATAATAAAGACAGCATGGTACTGGCACAAAAACAGACAAATAGATCAATGGAACAGAATACAGAGCCCAGAAATAGATCCTCAACTCTATGGTCAACTAATCTTTGACAAAGCAGGAAAGAATGTCCAATGGAAAAAAGACAGCCTCTTCAATAAATGCTGATGGGAAAATTGGACAGCCACATGCAGAAAAATGAAATTGGCCCACATAGATCTTAATGCTTTCCCCCATTGATACTTCCCTAGCACTGATCACATTGTATTGTGATTATTTGTGTTTATATCTATTCTCTCACTGAAAATGTGAATCATTGTGAACAAGAGTCTGAGTTGTAGAAGTCCTAGTATCTCCTGTATTTGTCCATCTTGCAAATAATCAATAATCAGTAAATAACTGCTGAATTAATTAAATGAATAAAAGGCCATCCTCTAAGGATATATGGATACAAATTTAGCAATTAGAAATCAATGATTAATGGGGCATGTGGGTGGCACAGTGGGTTAAACGTCTGACTCTTGGTTTCCACTCAGGTCATGCTCTGTTCTGGGTGGTGAGATCAAGCCCCACACAGGGCTCTGTGCTCAGCGCAGAGTCTGCCTCAGAATCTCTTTCCTCTCCTTTCCTCTCCTTTTGCCCCTACCCCCTGCCCTCTCTTTCCCTCTCAAATAAATAAATAAATGAACCTTAAAAAATAAAAAAGAAATCAACAAGTAATATGTGTTGTTATTGCAATAGTTTAAAAATTTTTTAATCTAAAAAATTGACTGTACTGCATATGCCACTCCATTTTCTGGGTCAAGATTAGTCATTTGTACTATATAAGAAGTTCAGTATCAGGGCACCTGGGTGGCTCAATTGATAAAGTAGCTGCTTTCAGCTCAGGTCATGATCTTAGGGTGCTGGGATTGAGCTCCTCATCAGGCTTCCTGCTCTGCAGGGAGCCTGCTTCTCCCTCTCTTTTTGCCTGCCTCTCCTCCTGCTTGTGGACACTCTCTCTATATTAAATTGATCAATCAATCAATCTTAAAAAAAAGAAACAGAAGAAGTTCGGTATTTCAAATCATTTGATGGTATTTGGCAAAATGTACATGTGGTTCCTTGAAGAAATAAACTAGCTTTTGAGTTGCTGGGTGTGCAAAGTCACTCTTTAGAAGCCACGATAATATCAAAATTATTGGAAGTAATGCATAAACTTTGAAATTTTAACCTAAATTAATTTAATCAAGATTTGAACAGAAGTGAAATAAACATAATCAAATACCTCTAGGTGTTTTCTTTGACCCTATTCTCTTGTTTTTTTTAAATGTTTTTAACCACCATCTCTATGTAACAAATACTGGATATAAACATATTCTTCTAGCACCAGCTCTAACATATTCTTTCCAGTCTCTTGGAAATCTCTACCTGAAGCAGGAAAACTCCAATCCAGCATTACTAGACTCTACTCATTATTTCAATAATCTCTGTCAATTAACTCCTTTTATTTTTTCCTTAATTCCATAAATGGCACTACTACGTACCAGTCACTCAGGGTTTTAGAGTATCTACTTCCCTCACTTCATTTCTTGCAGATGATTAATTAAAATTATTAGGATTGATAATTAATTGATTAATAATTAATAATAATTAATCAAAATTAGTAGGATCCTCTGTGTGTGTCTAACATGCATCAGTGTCTCCTCAACTCTCCCCAGATTGCCATTCCTCTAGTTCAGCTGCCAGTTACATTTTATCTGGATTACTTTGAGAACATCTGATCAGTTACACTGCTTTTTTCCCATATCCCCATCTCTGCTCCACAAACTCCATTAATTCTCCTTTATATGGGTGTCAGAGCCCAAAATCTAGTGTAATAGTGTCCAGTAGAAATTCCAGAGTGGATAGACATATTTTTAACTGCTCTACATGGTAGGCATTAGGTTACCATATCAAGCTAAAGAGCACTTAGAATATATCTAGTGAAGTTGGGCAACTGAATTTCAAGTTATTTTAATTAATTTGATTTTAAGCAACTATGTCTGTCTAATAGCTTCCATATTATACAATGCATTTCTAGATCTAATCATCCAGCCCCTGATTTGAAAATTTTCAGTAACTCAACTGTGTCTTAAGGGTGAGAGTGAAATAAACTGAAAACTCAACAACTTCCCATTTGATATTCTTCAGGACCTGGTTAAATCTAATGTTCATTTGTGTATCTCACTGTACCTTACCATGGACCCTGTGATAAAAACCCATGGAACCCCCATGATTTTTTAAAAGTTCCTTGGATCCCTTTTTTGCGTCTTCATGAAATATTTTTGGCTTGGAAGCCCCATCATGTTCCTTTTATGGAAGCCTGTCTATTTTTCAGTACCGGGAGGCTTTAAAGTGCTATCTCCTCATTGATAAACTGCCCAGCACCTCCCATTTGAGAGACTTCACAGATTCACAATACATCATTCTAATGATACTGTTTGCCTTGTATTTGTGCTGTTTTGTTTTTTCTTATTTTTTTTCCAATTTATTTATTTTCAGAAAAACAGTATTCATTATTTTTTCACCACACCCAGTGCTCCATGCAAGCCGTGCCCTCTATAATACCCACCACCTGGTACCCCAACCTCCCACCACCCCCGCCACTTCAAACCTCTCAGATTGTTTTTCAGAGTCCATAGTCTCTCATGGTTCATCTCCCCTTCCAATTTACCCAAAAGCACATACCCTCCCCAATGTCCATAACCCTACCCCCCTTCTCCCAACCCCCCTCCCCCCAGCAACCCACAGTTTGTTTCGTGAGATTAAGAGTCACTTATAGTTTGTCTCCCTCCCTATCCCATCTTGTTTCATGGATTCTTCTCCTACCCACTTAAGCCCCCATGTTACATCACCACTTCCTCATATCAGGGAGATCATATGATAGTTGTCTTTCTCCGCTTGACTTATTTCACTAAGCATGATACGCTCTAGTTCCATCCATGTTGTCACAAATGGCAAGATATCGTTTCTTTTGATGGCTGCATAGTATTCCATTGTGTATATATACCACATCTTCTTGATCCATTCATCTGTTGATGGACATCTAGGTTCTTTCCATAGTTTGGCTATTGTGGACATTGCTGCTATAAACATTCGGGTGCACGTGCCCCTTTGGATCACTACGTTTGTATCTTTAGGGTAAATACCCAGTAGTGCAATTGCTGGGTCATAGGGCAGTTCTATTTTCAACATTTTGAGGAACCTCCATGCTGTTTTCCAGAGTGGTTGCACCAGCTTGCATTCCCACCAACAGTGTAGGAGAGTTCCCCTTTTTCCACATCCTCGCCAGCATCTGTCATTTCCTGACTTGTTGATTTTAGCCATTCTGACTGGTGTGAGGTGATATCTCATTGTGGTTTTGATTTGTATTTCCCTGATGTCGAGTGATATGGAGCACTTTTTCATGTGTCTGTTGGCCATCTGGATGTCTTCTTTGCAGAAACGTCTGTTCATGTCCTCTGCCCATTTCTTGATTGGATTATTTGTTCTTTGGGTGTTGAGTTTGTTAAGTTCTTTATAGGTTTCGGACACTAGCCCTTTATCTGATATGTCGTTTGCAAATATCTTCTCCCATTCTGTCAGTTGTCTTTTGATTTTGTTAACTGTTTCCTTTGCTGTGCAAAAGCTTTTGATCTTGGTGAAATCCTAATAGTTCATTTTTGCCTTTGCTTCCCTTGCCTTTGGCGATGTTCCTAGGAAGATGCTGCTGCGGCTGAGGTCGAAGAGGTTGCTGCCTGTGTTCTCCTCAAGGATTTTGATGGATTGCTTTCTCACATTGAGGTCCTTAATCCATTTTGAGTCTATTTTTGTGTGTGGTGTAAGGAAATGGTCCAATTTCATTTTTCTGCACGTGGCTGTCCAATTTTCCCAACACCATTTATTAAAGAGGCTGTCTTTTTTCCATTGGACATTCTTTCCTGCTTTGTCAAAGATTAGTTGACCATAGAGTTGAAGGTCTATTTCTTATTAGAATCTTTTCCACTGAATTCTAAGGTCCTTACAGTTATGTTGTATCTGATTCAAGTTTGTAAATCCATGGCATCCCACATGATGTCTCATTTTAATAAGCATCTATTGAGGGAGATATTATAATTCTATAGACCAGAGACTATCTTTCCTGGTAATCTTTAGTCATTGGGTCTTTGGAACAATTGTCCCCAAGTGAGGTTTTTTTAGACAACTAAAACTGGGTATATTCATACCAGTGTAACTACAAATGTGACATTAATCAGAAAACACTTGAGATACATTTCATGTTAAGAACCATAAACTGAACAAAGTTCATAATACTTTTGCATTTACAGCTTAACTAGAAATTCACCTCCCAGAACGGTGCTTGTTTCTCTAAAGAGAAGAGGTTCCTGTAAGCAGGAATTGAACATGCACTGAGAATTCACGCTACAAAATTCACTAAATATTCACTGCATGGTCAGTCAGTCCTAAGCCAAGTGTTGAAAGGGAGTAAAAAAGTATAATAAATGATTTCTACCTCAGGTGCTAAGAATTAAGTTGGGTTCAAATGGCATGCATGTAACAAAGTAAAGGGCAACACAGGAAAATCCAGTAGATGTGGTCCTGCCGCTCCAGTGAATGAGATACTTATTTAGATCTGATGGTCTGTGAATATCTGGAATGGTCCATGAAGGACAAGTTTCGCTAATTTGGACAAAAAAAAAAAAAAAGAGAGAGAGAAGCATAAACAAAAACTAGAACGTACAAACAGTTACAGAAGACAAATGAACCCACCTGTATGAAATTAAGGTGCTTTGAAATGTGGAATATTGTAGATAAATAAGGAAAAAAAAATGCAGAGACTGGGTTCTAAAAAGCACCATCTCCTAGAATAAATAATGTGGAATCAAGGCAGTGGGGAATTTTTGGTAACATCCAAGTAGGAGAAAGATGGAATAAAAATTAAATGTAGATTTAACTTTAAAACTTTCAACTTTTGAAACTCTTTAAAGCTTTAACTTTAAAACTTTTAACTTTTAAAACTCTCATGTAGCTTTAACTTTGAAAACAAATTTTTTTCAGGACTTCTAGAATGACAGAATGAGGAGCTCAGCACACACCCCCACCCCAAATCCAAACATCTTAAATGGTGAAAAAAAAAAATTTTTTTTTTTTTAAGAATCATTTCAAGTATCCCAAAATTGTTCTAAGGGCATATAGGTAATGAAGAAAACTGTTCATTCAAGAAAATCTACAAAATGGTAGCTACAGTTGTGGTGCATACAGCATAATGTATAGAATTGCTGAATCACCATGTGTACCCGTGAAAATAATGTAACATTGTATGTCACCTGTGATTTTAAAAAAAGAGAAAGTCTACTTAATTTTAATAAAAATGCTCAAAGTCTGGCATTTAGCCACAGTCTATACCATTAATCCCTTCTTCCTCCACAACTAGGTATTTCACAAGTCCCCCCTGACAAGAAAGTACTTACACAAGCAACAGAAACACTGTTGCACAGACAGTGCATTTTCAGTGAGGGAGAGGGTACCCCTTGTCTGGGTGTGTGTGTGTGAGAGGGAGGCAGGCACAGTGAAGATGGGCCTTTACCACTCCTTTTGGATTTTCTCTGTTCCCACCCGCCTATCCTAAATCTGTCAAGTTTGAAGGAGTGAGGCTAGAAATGTAAACATCACTCTCGCATCAAGGAAGTTCCAGGCAAAAAGACAATGAGCGTTTTAGTCTGTTTGGCTATGTGGGGGCTGTAAGTACCCTGCTCATTAAAGCCCTGTGTGTCTCCAAACTGCCTCAAATGTGAAGCTGTTGATGAACTCAGTGGATGTCACCCCTCTGCACCTCCAAAGTTCGTGACTGTTTCTCTTACATTGCAGCAGACTCACATTTTCAAAGAGACTGTGATACATGCAAAATTCAAAAAGCTTCCTAGGAAAATGACTTTCTGTACAATAAGAAGTCATAAAATGTACGTCATTCTTCCTTTCTTATGCTAATATTTGGTTATCTAAACAGGATCCAGTAGTTGAAGTTTGAATAGGAACCAACAGTTGGTTATCTAGACAGCATCCAATTGTTGAAGCATGCCTATATGAACGCATGTAGACATGCATTTTCATATATATATACTTATGTATGACATATTATTGTGAAATATATATACTTATAGAGGTTAACATTAAGACTAAACCACAGAACTCCGTAAAATTAAAGTGTAAAACAAATGTCTGCCCCACATGAGTTTTGTTTTTTTTTTTTAAAAACTGGGTGCATTCCAACTATTTTATTTACTTATATAATATGTATTTTTTAGATATTTACTATGTGCTTGGCACATCCTAGGCACTTGTAAACACAATAAGCAAACAATATCAATGTACTCATGGAACTTATTCTATTAGAAGAACAATCAATAGACTGCAGTAAGTGCTACACTCAGAAATAAAATACGATGATATGATAAAGAGATCCTGGGCTACTCTTAGTATCACCTTGTCAGGAAATGTCCACTGAGGAAATGCCATTTAGACTGACACTCAGATCTGATTGACAAGAAAACACCCACGATGAGCAAGATGGGCAGGGGGAGGAGGCAGCATTCCAGACCTAGAGAACAGCCATTGCTGACATCTGGAGACAGGAAATGTCTTAGCATGTCCCAGGATCAAGAAGAAGGCCAGTGTGGCAACAGTAGAGGGAATAATGAGGAGAGTGACAGAAGACAAGGTCAGCCAAGTTAAGTAGCTTGGATTTTAGTTGCATTTTAATGCATTATTGCTGACATTGTAGTCTAAGAATCAAAATTTGGGTGGATTTTGATCAATGTCCTGCCATTAACTTACTGTATGACTCCGGAAAACTTATATCCTTTCTCTTGGCCTCAGAGCGACCTCAACTGTGAAACAAAGAGATTGAGCTAGAAAGTAGATGATCTATGAATTCCCTTTGAGTGCTAACATTCTATGATTCTAATCTTTGCCCTCAAAAACGAAGTTGAACACTCCCTTTTCTTAAAAGTACTGAGGCCCTTCCATGAACTAGAGAAGTATAGCTCAGGGCATGCTGGTCATTTGCCCTGAACTGTAAAACTGCCAAGACTTAAGATAGGATGGGGAGCCAAAAATTGCATTTCCCCTGTGTTGTTGACATTTCTTATAAGACGTATTTGCTGTGAATTTTCATATTTTGCTCTTGTCTTCATTACTCTCCCAGTTACTTTGGAGTGCCTGACTAAGGCTCCCTTAATTCTCTACCTTCCATCTCAACAATTTAAAAGAGAGAGAAAGAGAGATGGAGAGAAGTGAATGAATATGAATGTGGAAGTCATTAACCCTTCCCCATGTCCACAGGCATACTGGTTTTCCATACTTTTCCTTTGGGGATAAGATCAAGTGCGAAAGACTGGCTCGCTTCCTCTGAAGAAAGGTTCTTGAAGAGGTAACACTGATGTAAGCTTGATCACTTTGTAGAAATTCCCAATATAATCAATCAGGGTAGTGGTTCCCAGAACATGAAATTCACTGTGACCAAAGATTAGTTGGCTCTCACCATAAATAATTTAGAAAGACCACTAAACAAACACATTAATAGTTTCACAGGTTTGCTAAATAAACAAGTAGGACGTGCACAAGATAAACCTTTTAAAGGAACAGCTAAGAGATTTGGACTTTTAAAGAATATTTACCTTGGAACTGAGATAAAACCCAAGACTAAGTTTAAAGAGACAGAGCACAGAATTTAGGCCCTCTTCTTGTGAATCAAAAAAAAAAAAGAAGAAACCCTGTTTCTGATTTGTGGTATTTTAAGTTTCAGGGCTGCATCGATACCGTGACCTCTTTCTCAGAGTCACGCATGCTTTAGTAGGAAAAAACAAAACACTTTTAAACAACATAGATATTTATGAGTTTGCTATGTTCTGTGATTTTTATCAAGCTTTAGAGGCCAAAATACATCAATTGGAAAGCAACTCTATTTTACTATGAAAAATAATATCTGACACACAGAAAATTTACTCGCAAGACAAAATGCATTCTATAAAGTGATTTTCAGCTATACTGAACAAACAGTTCAGAAAAAAAATGTGTTTTTTTTTAAGTTGCTAGCAATATGAGTCATTGGAAAGGTATTTTATTATGTACAAGCAAGAGTACATTCGATGACTAGATTTTCACACTACCTCTTTAGTAATTAGCAATGTAAGCTTGGATAAGTTACTCAGCTTCTCTGAGTATCACCTGTATCTGCCAAATAAGGCAATTAGATTAAATGTTTTCAAACTGTAATTCAATGCTGAAATGCTGGAAATATATTTTTAACACCACATATTGTGTTTGCATGTAGCACATGGTAAGTATTTAATCGGTTCATTGACAATTTAGTGAAAACATGAAACAGTGAGACACAGTGTTTTGCTAATTAGAAAAGGGCATTACTTACCTTGGTAATGCAATATCTTGGTAACGTGGAGTCCTGGAGTTATCACCAAACTTGGTTCTCTCTCCTACTGACCATAAAGGACCTTTGGGAAGATCATATGAACTCTCTAGAGTACCATTTCCTCATCTGTGTACTGTCTTCTCATAACTGTTGGAAATAATTATGAATACAGGTGCTGAATCAGACTGTTGTATTTTAAAATCTGGCTCTGCCAATTATAACTTGTGTGGTTTGGGAGAAGTGTGTTTCAACTCTGACTGCCTCAATTTTCCCATCTGTAAGATGGAGGTGATAGCAGTACCTAATCGAAAGAATTGTAAAGATGAGGTATGAGATCATATATATATATATATATATATGGCAATTATAATACTGCTCAGGATTAAGTAAATGTTAGTGTTCACTATATCATCATCATTATTATTATTATTCCTATAAATAGTAGTAGTTGGAGCTTCAGCAGCAGTGGCACATGAAAACCCAAGTAGTAAGTAGAGAGAAAGCAAAACTTTTTAAGGGCAAAGACAATAAAGTATTTCTGTAGGCTGGAGCTATTAAAGAAGGCTTAAGGATGCAGCCACAGTGAGCACTGGGCCTTTCTGAAAAGAAAGAAGGTCAAGAGAAAGATGTTACAACCTGAGAATAAAGAAATGGAAGAAAAAAACCTCAGTTAGCTTTCCAGGTGAAGGCAGTAAAATAAACACAGGCATGTACTCTTGCTCCTTCCTTAAACCTCAAACAAACAAACAAACAAAAACAAACAAACAAAACCCCACTAATAACATTATGGAAACATTTTTTTAAGATTTTATTTTTATTTATTTGACAGAAAGATCACAAGTAAGCTGATAGGCAAGCAGAGAGAGAGAGGGAAGCAGGCTCCCCGATGAGCAGAGAGCCTGATGTGGGGCTTGATTCCAGGACCATGAGACCATGACCTGAGCCTAAGGCAGAGACTTAACCCACTGAGCCACCCAGGTGCCCCTGGAAACATTTTTAAATCATAAAGCCATAAGAAAAAATAATAGAAGAGAAAACACCAATCGACGTTTGGAATCTGGTTAGCGGTTGGACTAATGCTAAATGGTTTCCTAAATGGTTTAGGAAAGTTGACAAATGTGAGTTCCAAGCTGGCAGTAGGAAAAGCTAAAATGTGACCAAATTTATGGCCACCAAATTCAAGGATGTCCAGAATCAGGCACTTCTAGAAAAGAGTGGAAGTGAGGATAGGGTTAAATTAAAATGAAGGATTCCTTAAAAGTTTGCTTCAGAAACACTAAAATCTGTAACAATTTATTAGACACGTTGGTGGAGGGAAGGGAAACAAAAGCAAACTTGAGCAATCAGGACTTTATCAAGATAAAAAGCTTCTGCACAGTGAAGGAAAAAATCAACAAAACTAAGCAGCCCAAGTAATGGGAGAAGTTATTTGCAAATGAAATATCTGATAAAGGGTTAATATCCAAAATCTATAAAGAACTTACCAAACTCAACACCTAAAAAACAAATAATCCAGGTAAGAAATGGGAAGAAGGCATGAATAGATACTTTTCCAAAGAAGACATCCAGATGGCAAACAGACACATGGAAAGATGCTCAATATCATTCACCATCAGGGAAATACAAATCAAAACCACGGTAAGATACCACTTCACATCTGTCAGAATGGCTAAAATTAATGACACAAGAAACAGGAGGTGTTGGTGAGGATGCAGAGAAAGGAGAACCCTCTTACATTGTTGGTGGGAATACCAACGAGTGCAGCTACTCTGGAGAACAGTATGGATGTTCCTCAAAAAGTTAAAAATAGAACTATCCTATGGTCCAGCAACTGCACTACTAGGTATTTACCCAAAGGATACAACAATATAAATCTGAAGGAGCCCATGCACCCAAATGTTTATAGCAGCATTACCAATAATACCCGAATTATGGAGAGAGCTCAAATGTCCATCAACTGACATATATATATATATATATATTTATTTCAGCCATCAAAAAAATTAAATCTTGCCATTTGCAATGTTGTGGATGCAGCTAGAGAATACCATCCTAAGTGAAGTAAGTCAGCCAGAGAATGATCTCATTCAAGTGTGGAATTTAAGAAAGAAAACAGATAAACACGTGGGAAGAGAGAAAAGAAAAAAAGAGAGAGGGAAATAAGCTATAAGTGATTCTTAATGATAGAGAACAATGTGAAGGTTGATGGAGGGACATGAGTGAGGGATGGGCTAGGTAGGTGATGGGTATTAAGTGGCACATTTGTCATGAGCACAGGGTGTTGTAAATGATAAATCAGCGAATTCTCCTCCAGAAACCAATATTGTATTTTATGTTAACTAACAAAATTTAAAAAAAAAAATCCCCTCCCCCCCAAAAAAGGAAAGAAATACTTAAATCTTTGGTGGGTACCTGGGTGGCTCAGTTGGCTGGGTGACTGCCTTTGGCTCAGGTCATGATCCAGGATAGAGTCCCACATCAGGCTCCCAACTTCATGGGGAGTCTGCTTCTCCCTCTGAACTTCTACCCTCTCGTGCTCTCTCTCTCTCAAATAAATAAATAAAATCTTTAAAAATATATATATTTAAATCTTTGGACCCTCTCCCCAGAAGGCCCTCACACAGGGGGAAACAAACACAGTTGAGGCTGATATTATCTTCCTGAAGTTAGAGAGACTATGTATACATTTATACATTGAATGGTGTGAGCCACCTTATTATTCTATTACTAGTCTTCTATCATTGATGGACTCTACAACACCAAAGATTAAATCTATATTCTATAAGGAAAAGACTAGAAAATTGTCTCTGGGAATCTGACTAGCCCACAGGGGAATATACAAAGGTACTGGCACTGAGATTTCCTCCACAAAGCAGCCCATCCAGATTGCCTTTCTACTTTGAAGATTCTGGTTGACAAATTCCACCAAAGCACTCAGAATTTCACATCAGCCTTTAAGAGAATCACTCTAAAAAAAACCAAATCATTCAGAAAATATGCTAACATGAAAGAGATTTGAATGCAAGTGAAAAAAAAAAAAGAAGTAACTTGGAGATAATAAGAAAGTACAAGATAAAAACTTGAACAAAAATGTTATTCATGTATTACATTCATAAAAGAGGAACTGGATGCATTTTTCAATAACAGATATTCTGACAATTTTAAAGGGGTCTTGGAAATAAATATGACAGAAGTGAAATCATCAATAGAAGGACTGTAAAACTGAATTAGAGAAATTTCTGAATATGCAGGACAAAATGTCTAGGATATAGAAAATGAGAGAACACAAGAAAAACTTAAAATCAGCCCAGAATGTCTGATATTCAAATCTTAGGAGATCCAGGGAGAAAGCACTGATAAAAAAAGGAAGAAAGGAAGTTGTCAGTGAAGAAATATACCAAAAATGTTCAGAACTGAAGATATGAATTGCCAAATGCCTGGCACAGCAAATAAAAGCAGACCCATACCAATATATATCATCTAGAAACTTCAAAGAAGACTATACACATTTCCAAGAAACAGTCACAGATAAAAGACAAAAAATCAAAACTAGCTTTGATTTCATAACAACAGAGGTAGCAGATAGAATACAGTGAATCAGAATCTTCAAATTTTGAGGAAAAATGATCTACAACCTAAGATTCTATACCCAACCAAACTCTCAATCAAGAGTGAGACCAGAATAAAGAATTTTTTTTAAAGATTTTATTTATTTATTTATTTGAGAGAGAGAGAGAGAGAGAGAGATAGTCCTGGCAGGGAGAGGGGCAGAGGGAGAAGGAGAAGCAGACTCCCCCACTAAGCAAGGGGCCAGACACAGGGCTTGATCCCAGGACCCAGAGATAATGAGCTGAGCCAAAGGCACATACTTAACTGATAAAGCCACC
Source organism: Neogale vison (assembly GCF_020171115.1). NCBI lineage: Eukaryota > Metazoa > Chordata > Mammalia > Carnivora > Mustelidae > Neogale > Neogale vison. The sequence goes on from NC_058098.1 coordinate 130,369,609, forward strand.
CAGCTGCCCCTAGATTAAAGACATTTTAAAGCATGCCATGGTCTTTAAAAACATTTACTTCCCATTATTCCTTTTTTGTGAACCTATTGGGTGATGATGTCTGCAAAACAAGTAAGTGATCAAGAGAAGGCATGGCTATAGTAAAAGGCAGTCCACCACCAGAAATACGAAGAAAATCCCCAAGAAAATTAAGGATAAATGAGAGAATTGAAGGTAATCAAATCCATGAAGAGCAGATGACTAGGATTTTGATGAGATTTTTTTTTTCCAGAATACAAAATTTAAAGAATACTTGAAGATATTGACAATCAGTAAGGAATCTGGGCTGAATTAATAAGTACATAAGAAGCTAAACAGGGGCACCTGGGTGGCTCAGTGGGTTAAGCCTCTGCCTTCAGCTCAGGTCATGATCCCTGGGTCCTGGGATTGAGTCCCGAATCAGGCTCTCTGCTCAGCAGGGAGCCTGCCTCCCTCTCTCTCTCTGCCTACCTCTCTGCCTACTTGTGATCTCTCTCTCTGTCAAATAAATAAATAAAACTTAAAAAAAATAAGTACATAAGAAGCTAAGCAAAGGGGAAAAGATCAAGATAAATATTCACTAAGAAGAAAAGGAGAACTGCAGAAAAAGAGAAGAAATTATGATTTATTGCATGGTTCAAAATTTGTGTGGTCAAAGTACAGGAAACACTGAATATTTATACAATCAAAATTGTGAGAATTATATTGGAAAGGCAGGAGAAATGGGAAATGTGTGTGTGTGTGTGTGTGTGTGTGCGCAAATCACTGGATAATGCTTGAACTGAAACATCTGGTAAATAGCACTATATTTTAGTGCTTGTTCAGCTTATGTCATGCGTGGGCATGCACACACACACACACACACACACACACATATTTACAGGTACACAGGAATAAACAGAAAAGACTGCTTGAGATTGGAAGCAAGAAGGTAGGGGCTCAGGCCACCCCACCTGTTCTCCTTGAGGACAGAAAGGATCACCATCTCCCCATACCTGTAATCTACTTGCTGTTTACTGTTTGAGCTCTGATTTAGAGACAGGAAGTAAATACCAAAAAAACAAGCTAAATGAAAGTGATTTCCTCCGGAGAGGGGATTTGGTTCAGAATGAGGAGACATGCGGGGGACAGAGACATAGCATTTTTCATAATAAACCTTGCAGAACTTCACTGAATTTTAAACCATAACCACATATTACTTTAACTTTAAAAATAAAATGGAATCAATAAAAACCTAAATTATACTATGAGCATGATGCCTGATAAATATGAAGCTAACATTTATTGAGCTCATTTTAAATGCCAGGCATTCACTAATTTCCCCATTTGAACCTCATGATAACCAAATGACAAGCAATAATTATTGCTATTATACACATTTCAAAGATGAAGAAACATACATTAAGAGAAATTAGGTATACTGCCTGTGTTTCTACAGTTAATAAATAACAAAGTTGAAATCTACTGAAAAGTCTGCCACCTACCAGAGCCCAGTCTCCTAAACACCCTGCTATGTTGTCTCCCAGGTGAGGTCAGTGTTGGTGGTACCACACTCTGGAAAGTCTTGTATATCAGTCTGGAGGAAGCTCTCCTACTTAGGCACTTTGGGAAATGGGATCTTCCAAAATCTCTTCACACATCAGGGATCTGGGCCATATCGACCTTTTCAAATCTAAAAGTGGAGTATTAAAAATCTAACTCTTCCATCTGCCAGGCCCTCTTCGCAGACCCTTGACCATGATCCCACTGCTACCCTGTGCTTTATGGAAATGGTGCTGCGCAGCCCATGGTCTGCACATAAGAAACCTTCCTGTTATTTAGAGGTTCCTGCTGCTCTTCCATGGGTTTCAGCACTCTGCTGCTTTAATATGAAGGTCAAAATGCCGGAGCAAACCTCACAGGATGTTTACTGTTGTTTCCAACATCACCATTTAATTATTTTAACAAGGTCACTATTGGTTAATGTGTTTGCTAATATGGACTCTACTTTCTCATAAATGTCTTTCAGGTACATGCAAGCATCATATTCCAACCTGAAACTTTGGGGAGGGGGGAAACAAACTTTAAAAAGATTGATGGACACTTGAATTTAATAGGAGAAGTGACCCTTGTCTCAGCAACCAAAACTATTAGGAGATTTCCTGGCATTTAAAAAAATCAAAGTTATTCTGCATATTTACAGTGAGAAAAGCTTCAATACACACAAACATACATGCTTACACACATACATGTGTGCACATGCACACAGATGGAGAAAGAGAAATGGACACAGAGACAAGGAGGGAAAAGAAGAAATTTTAAATGAGCAGTAACAAAGAGCCCTGTCAAAATAATATTTTAATCATAGGAACCTACTGGATGATTTATGTTGAACAGATCAATGGAATTCAACTGACTGGGTATGATCATTTGAGGCACTTGGGTGGCTCAGTTGGTTGGGTATCTGCCTTTGGCTCAGGTCACAATCCTGGAGTTCCAGGATTGAGTCCTGAATCTGGTTCCCTTCTCAGCGGGGAGTCTGCTTCTCCCTCTGCCTTTCACCTCACTCTCTCTCATTCTCTGTCTGTAAAATAAATAAATAAAACCTTAAAAGAAATTGAGAGAGAGAGAATCATCTCATTTTCTTTTCTTAAATAGAAGCATTTTATTACTTAAATATTAAATATATTGGTCCCCTGATTTCAAATTGCTTCATAGGGCATACTGCTCCCTTCCCAGGCTACACAAAATGCCATCCAGGGCACTGGCAGCCTTATAGATGGATTACCTAATACATGTATCCCTTTAATCAAAAAGGATTTTGTGTATGCTTACTGAATCCAGCAGTGTTTGGAATACAGGTGAGAAATTAAGCATTTTCTCTACTGGGATCAGCGCTAAAAGGTAGAAGACGTGACTTCCTGGAATGCTCACTGGAAGAGGGGCACACCGAACCCAGACTCCTCATAGGCGGGAGTGGAGAGGACAGGTGTGTGAGTGTGCGGAGGGGGTCCTACTTCAAGGGAGAAGAGTCTCCTGACAGAGAGGATTGTTTCCTCAAAGAAAATATTGAGGAAATAGAAGAAGATTATTCTCCCAAAGCACAGACGGAGAAGAGGGGGGTCAGAGTTTGCTGGTGAGGCACAGAGGAGCAGATGTGGGCAGGGTCAGCCATGAAGAGCCTTGTAATCTCACTTGGGCAGTGATAACCCACTGGAGTTTTTAAAAGCTCAGTAACATGATCAGATTTGCATTTTCAGAATTTCATTCCTTCTCAGCATCAGCTGGATGCTTAGGAGATCGATTCTACACTTTAAAAAGCAAATCTGCCCTAATGAGGGCAACTTCATCAGTATTTGTTAGTGGTTATCTAATAGTTGTACAACATGTGGCGATCACTAAATACTTCCAAACATATTTTCACATTTTTATCATCATAATTAACTACAGGGCCCCTGTGATGATCCTCATGGTTCCCAAAAAAGAAACCAAGACTTAGAAAAATAAAGTGGGGTCCTGGGAAAGGCTCTGGATTCAAGGGACCTTCATCCTACCACTAGTAGCCAATTGACAGTTCCCTGACGGAGGGAAGGTCCTTGTGCTCACGTGGGCAGACTGTAAGCCACAACATAAACAGGTAAAATGCACAGAATGCCAGTTGTGGTGGATTGAAATTTATGACCTATAAGATGGCTTGGTAAAAAATGAAAAGGCATGAATCTGAAAACCAGAAGACTTTTAGAGCATGAGCAAAGATTAAATGTGGCAGTCAGTGAGGAAATGGTGTGGGAACTACTCGGTGCTCTCTTAGCTTAACACCTCTCTATTTATGTAAAATGATCTCTGATGAAGTTGTTTTTAAAAAACACACAAGCTAAGACAGAGATGTGCATGTATTATGGTGCTATATGTATACACATCCCTGTATTAATACAGACTACCTCTGAAATGACAAACGAGAAACAGGTATCGGAGACAGTCTCCGGGGAGAACTGGGGACTGGAGGGGCGACAGACATTAGTTTTCACTGTGTATCCATTAGTGCTGCTTTAAATGTTGCACTGTGCCTGCATCACACTTTAAAATGCAGTTTAAAAATGAAACAAAAAAAAACAAAAAGGATATTTGGAAGAAAACGCTCATTCTAATACAGAGGATGTGTTTTAAAATTAAGTGCAGAAAAGGCAGGCAGAACTTCACGGGTCCTCCTGCGGTATCTGACGCATTCTGGAGCTGGCTTTCTAATGCAGAGCTATGCTCTTTGGAATTATGTAACTCCTAGGGAAATAAAATTTGCTCTAAAAATAACCATTTCATGTATTATCGTCCCAGGACTATGCCAAGGCACTCTAGCCCATGGAGCTTCATGTTCCTCAGCCTCTGCTTACCCCTGAGAAGGGCCACCCCACCTCATCACTATGGAAACATATGATGTCAATGACTCAGCAACTGATCCTGAAACTCCCCCGACTGAGCTCAAGTTCTTCAAAAATTATATTTGGAGGGAGAAGGGCAGAAAGGTGGGAGCAGCCATTCTATTTAATGCCTTCATCCACTGCCTTTAAAACCGATCTTGTTATATTAATAGCTGATTCACAAAGGAAAGGAAATGTCTGTCAGATGCAATTGACAATGGAAAATGCCATTTTCTCCTCTTCCTCTTCTAATGTGGAATGGGGCACGCGCACATTAGCACATGGTCCTTGGCAATTATTACAAATGCTCTTTTTCAAGGCAGGCTTTTAGCATTTTCAGGACACCATTATTATATGGGAACACCACTGGGGCAATGCTGCCATGAGCTCCCTGGTAGATCTTTGTAGCGACAGTCCCCAATTCATCACCGTCCTACTACCCATGTCTTTGTACATTCCTCTTCCATTTCCATTCTGAGTTTGGTCTCACGGTCCATTTTGTCCAGTGAGACACCAGCAAAAAACAAGCAGAGGTTTGATAAGGGTCTACACACTGGGGACCTGCCCTTTTGGATCTCTGCCCTGAGATCTTCAAGGTGAGAAGAAGTCTGGAGTAAAAGCCAAGCAGACAGAAGGAGAGGCCCAGCCATGGTGGCTGAGAAGGTGAGCCCGGCCTCCAGCCAACTAGCAGATGGATGTGGCTGCATAAGCGAGCCCATGAGAGTGCAGCAAAACTTCTCAAGCAGAGGAAGAACTGTGAGGAAGAGCAAATCGCTGTAGTTTTAAGTCACTGAATTTTGGGGTGTTCTGCCACACAGCAAACAGGTAACTGATACACACAGTTATATTTCAAAGTGAAGCAGGGGACCAAGAATCAGGACACTTGACCTCTATTCAGAACTCTGTTCTCTGCCTCAGTTTCCTAATATATAGAAAGAGGAAGTTAGACTAGATAATGTCTAATGGGTGTTTTAGCTTGAATACCCTGTTAAATGCAAAAGGAATGTGGCCCACGTACACGTACTATTATTTAGGCACTCATTTGACCCCACATGTCAGGGCGTGAGCTCAACATATATCTTGCAGGTGAAAAAAGAGAGCTCCACTTGAGAATTGGCAAATCTGGCTCCCAGTCCCCTAGGCGGACTTCGCCCAGATGTTAGAATGGAAGTATCTGAGTCTGGAGTGTGATTCTTTGCAAAATAAAAGGTGAGGCAGTGGCCCATGGGTCACAGACTCTCGGCCTCCTCACTTTTCCGGGCTCAATGGATCTGTCAGCAGCAGTATGACCCTGAGCTTTCTGAGCGACAGGGTTTGTGTTTACAGTGCATGGGACAGAAGAGCAACAAAAACCACCCCCATTCCCCACCAAGCTTGCTTGCTGTCCGGGAGGAACAGGAGTGTGGGATCACACTTTGTTTATTTGTGGTTCTTTTAAGTGATGTCCAGAGACCCACATTTCATGCTTGTTTGAAAGTGTATATGTAACTGGGGAAGCTGTTAAACAGCAGTTTGCTTTCACTCCAGCTCTTCACTTACTTAGTTATATGCCAGCATGAAGTTCATTGAGCCATAATTCTTCACTGTGCCCTAAGATGGCCAGCCCTTGAGGCTGTCAGAGAGAAATCTGCATCTCAAATTGATAAATATTTTCCAGGACATTATATTTGGTTGCTTATATTTCAATTACCATGAGCTTTTTGTTTATTTTTTCAAAAGCTTTCTTTGATTGGTAATATGACTTACAAAAAAAAAAAAAGAGGGAAGAAAGAAAAATATCTATTTCAGAGAGAGGAAAAAAATACAAGTCATCCCAAAGTAAACCGAACTAAATTCCTTGAAAGTGCTGAAAACTGCTTTAGGATGTACAGATTCTAAAAAGTGAGAGAAAAGTAGTAATTCATAATCACTGCAAAGGTTTAATGTAATGCAGAAAAGTTTAGTTTAATTAGAGAGAAAAATCAAATAAGCTTAATAAAAAACATGTTTTTGCTATTTTGCATTGTGTATATTGGCAACAGCCAAAAAAAAAAAAAAAGCAACCAAAAAAACCTCTGTAAAGATAAATGCAATTTTAAATCAAGTGAAAACAAACCAGAAAGCTAGATGAAGATGACACCTCAAAGAAATGCTGCCTTCGCCACTCTTCTAAGAGAACTGACAACTGCGATCTACGAGCAACATTTTCTGGCTTGCAAAATGTTCCAAAATGCGCAGGCAGTGCAAGTGGTCTAACTCCTGGCACAACACCCACCAGGCGTTCGCTCAGAGATGAGGCCTTTTCCTTTGACTTCCTGGAGTGTTTCTGGGCAACACAATGAAGGCAAAAGCAGGATGACTTTGGAGGCCTTCTGTGGCAGGAAACTGCTGGCTTGAAACCTATCTTTTCACTCATCTCTCCTGTTCAGCTCTGTGCTCTGTAATTGGCAAAAGGGGTGGTGGGGGGGGGCTGGTACAAGGAAAGCCAAGTGGTTTCGGTCCATGAGAAAGCTGAGTTTTGCTCAGGGCCCTGAGCCACCTCTACCTTGCTCCCAGGAAAATGCCCACCAAAGACAGCCTCAAAAATCTGGATAGTTGTGGTCACTTCCTTGGCCACATTCTCATGTTCATTTTTGTAACCATCACTAGTAATCAGTCTTAAGAGATAAAAGTTTATTTAGAAACTCAGTCAGCAAGTTAACTGTGGTTTAAAGTGAATGGCTCCCTCTTCTCTCATTTTAGCCAGAGATTTACACCCCTTCCAAGTCGGCCCAGGTCTTATTTCTGTAACTGCACTAGAGAGTGGCTTGAGGTTGCCTCTTACAATAACAAACTCTATTTATACCTTGTAGGGCTGGGCCCAGGCAGTTAAAGCAACTTAGATCGAAACAGGCACCTAGAAAGCAGGAGCAGGCAGCATGGAGAGGCTTTAACCAAGACTCTCCCTCCTTTAAATAAGATAGCTTGGGCATTCTGACCATTCAGACCTCAGAGCTAATCTGTAATCCCACAGGACCTCCACATACTCTGGGTTCTGAGTTGTTTTAGGCATGAAGTCTCTTGAAATGTGGGCACAGTCTTATTACAAAGCATCTACTGTTAGGGACCCAAGAAACAGACAGAAATCCTTTTTCTGCTGTTGCTGCTGATCCTGATAGAAACAGGCATTATAACATATACCTCCGTGTCAGTCTTTATTCAAAGAAATCCCTCCCCCAATTCCAGATGTTGTACTGGAATTTGAATGTTGTACGCACATTGTTGTCACATACATAATACATATTAATATATTTTAACATGGGGTTATCAACCGTTATTCCTTTTCCTTATCAACATTCTTATCTTACCTAAATCCAGAATGTAGAAGAATAATTAATACAATGCATACATTTACAATGGAGCTTAGATAAGGTATCCTTGGCTTCATTCTCAATTAAAATGTCAAAGGTTAAGTAAATTGACATCTCCAGAGGAAGATGAACTACACTTCAATTTCATCTAGAATTGTAATACCAGCTCTTTCTGTAAAACAGCAGTTACAAAAATTTTTTCTCCACAAGCTGTTAAATGGCGCCCCCTTCCTGTCAGTGATGAATTGACAAAAAAGAATTAAATTGCATTTTAGCATCTCAAATTATTAGGGTCATATGGATTCCTCAGACACAATTTCATGTAGGGTCCTTCATCAGACATACAAAAAAGATTGCGATCCAGGCAACAAAAGAATCTTGTCACTTTAGTGAATTAGTTAAAAATATTTTCAGTAGATACTGTGCTAATCATGGGAGATAAATTCTGGTCCTGACTCTCAAGGAACTCAGAATCTCATAAGGAAGACTATAAGTAAACCAAGTAATACAATACAGGTCAACAAGTACTATATTTGATATGTGTACCAAGTGCTGTGATAAAAATAATAAGTTTGCCAGTGTAATTTAATGAGGGCTTCTTAGAGAAGGTAACGAGTAAGGTAGATAAGGAGAGATGTTAACTGTTGACAAAGCATACAAAGCAGGAAGAGAATGAATTCTGAGCAACCCAAATGGAATTTTAAACTCTTGACGGTCTGAAAGGGTGTAACAGAATGAGGACTGGGGACTTTAGGGTGGCAGCTGTGTAAGAACAATGTGGGTAAGTCAAAGAAGAAGGAATTAGGGATACATTCTAAAGACCTGATATGTCAAGCTGTGAAGTTTAGACTTCAGTCTAAAGGGGACAGGAGCCACAGAAAAGCTGTTAAATAGTGTAGTATGCACTGTTATTTTTCACCTCACCCCCTTTGATAACCTGGCCAATTACATATCTGTAGAACAATATTCACTGGCTTCTAAGTCTATGTTAAACCTTCCAGTATTTCAGAGGGATATTCTTTGCTCTACTTAGCCACCATATGAAAATGTTACAAATCCACAGCAGGAACAAAGCAGAAATAGTAGGATATGATCTATTGTTCTGGTGAGTCTTTGTACAAAAAAAAAAAAAAAAAAAAAAAGGTGAAAAGAGTATATATCATGGGATCTTTTGTGTAAAAAAAAGGAAGAGAAATTAGAAAACATATAAAAATATTATTATTATTGTATAAGGAAACATGGAGCAATTAACATAAACACTAAAATCTTGTACCTGCCATGGGAGCAACAGGAATGGAGGGGTAGTAATAATCCTCTGAGTACATACCTTTGTAGAGTTTAAATTTTGGAGCATAATAAATGTTCTATATTTTCAAAACTAAAATTCATGGGGGCGCCTGGGTGGCTCAGTGGGTTAAAGCCTCTGCCTTCAGCTCAGGTCATGGTCTCAGGGTCCTGGGATCCAGCCCCGCATTGGGCTCTCTGCTCAGCAGGGAGTCTGCTTCCCTCTCTCTCGCTCTGCCTGCCTCTCTGCCTACTTGTGGTCTCTCTCTGTCAAATAAATAAATAAAAATCTTTAAATTAAAAAATAATAATAAAATAAAATTCACAAAGACGGTGGGAAAAACTGCAAACTCAATGCAAAAAGAAACAAATAAATCCACTGTATTTAAAATGAAAAATCACTGAAGGAGAACAAAACAAAACAAAACAAAACACAAAACTAATGCTAGTGACAATAGAAGACAGTGCTATAAACACAGAACTTCAGTGTAGAGGAAATGAAACTACAAACAAACCTTGAACTCTCCTGAGCAGGGTTTTTTGTTTTTGTTTTTGTTTTTTCCCATAGTATTTTGGGTCCAAAAATTCTAAAACTAATTTTTATGCACTGTAAAATTGAGTAAATGTGTTGATGTAATTTGGAAATCAAGGTCTTCGTAGTGGGAAGAAGGAAGGTAGAAACACAAAAAGGGGGAAGGCAAGAAAGAATCATGTGGAGTTGGATTGGAATTTGGAAGTACTGATATGAATTAGTGATTTCTAAAGAAAGATGTACATATAATGTCTTTTCCCAGGTCTGTCTGGTGAAAGTGTTTAAAAGCAGTGACACATCAGTAGCAAGGGGCCCACCTACAACCCAGATCTTGGTTTCCCAATGTTATTTCTTGCTAGAAGGAAAAGGGGATTACTGGAGAAATGGCAGATTCTAGGACTGGAACAGTAAAAGTACCAGATGAACACTGAATACCTTAGTGTATACCAGAAAGCAAAGACCTTCTGAGAAAAAAACCTGGGAGAATGTCAAAAAGACAAAGGAGCAAGTTTGAAGAGGCTTTCATCGGCATCAAAATAAGTAAGAACACTAATGCATTGTAAGCCACTGACTAAAATAGATGATAGATAGATGACAGATAGATAGATAGATATAGATAGATAGAAAATAAATGGGGCATTTCCTTATAATAAAATGCCACTTGCTAAATGTGAATGAAGTGGTGTAATCTTCATAGTAAATATTGATTTGGGCAAGGTTCACTAAAACGTGCTAAATCTGAGAGAGAAAGCTTATTAATTGCAGAGAGACATCATAACTGTAAGGAGAGAAACAGAACAACAAACATTTCCCAGGCAAATGAGCTGATAAACACTGTGGCTTCTGGATGTGCTATCCTAAGAAGGACACAAACTCACTTTTGTACTATTCCCACCAGGGATGTGTAACCAGAATGTAATCATGAGGAAAGAAGAGACAAATCCTGATTATGGAAAACATTTTATAAGATAATTATACTGTAGTCTTCAAAAATGTCAATTACATGAAAGTGTTAGCAAGGCTGAGGAACTGTTACAGATTAAAGAATACTAAAGAGATATGACAACTGAATGAAGTACGGGACCCTGCATTTAACCTGCATTCAACAGAGGGGAAAATTCTATTAAGGGCATGATGGGACAACTGACAAAGTTGGAATATGCAATTCAGGGTCAATAAAAATTTTATATCAATGATACATTCCCTGAATTTGGTAACTACATTGGTTACATAGGGAATACCATTTTTCTTAGAAAATACATACAAAAGTCTTAAGGGGAAAGGTGCATGATGTATGTAAACTATTCTCAAATAGGTCAAAAAATTACAAAAGACAGGGCTCCTGGCTGGTTCAGTCAGTAGAGCAATGTGACTCTTGATCTTAGGGTTTTGAGTTCTAGCCCCACACTGGGTGTGAGGATTACTTAAAACATAAAATATTTTTAAAAAGAACAATTATAAAATATGCATACACACATATAGAGTGAAGATTGTGATAAAAACAATATGGCAAAATGTTAAAAATTGGTGGGGTTGTCTGGGTGGCACAGTCAATTAAGTGCCAGACTCTTGGTTTGGGCTCAGTCTTGATCTCAGGGTCTTCAGATCAAGCCCCATGTTGGGCTCCATGCTCAATGCAGAATCTGCTTAGGACTCTCTCTCTCCCTCTCTCTCTGCCCTTCCTCCCTGCTCTCTCTCTCTCTAAAATAAAATAAATAAGTCCTTTAAAAAGTTGGTGAATCTTGGTAAATGGTATACAGAAGTTTTACTATTATTTTTAGCATGAAGTTATTTCAAAGTGAAAAGTTAAAAATAAACAGAGCCATATAAGACATGTGCTCAAGTAATGATGAGTGTAACTTGTCCCAGTTATTTTAATTAACGATGTAGCAAACAACCAGAAGTGTCTGAGAGCCACTTCTAGGAAAGCACATAAAAATATCTGTGTACCTCATAAGACCTACTTTAATTCAGAAGTATTCCTCCAGGGGTGCCTGGGTGGTTTGGTCCGTTAAGTATCTGACACTTGATCCCAACTCAGGTCTTGATCTCAGGGTTGTAAAGTTGTTTTGTTTGTTTGTTTTTTGTTTTGTTTGTTTGTTTTGTTTTATTTTATTTATTTTATTTATTTTTTTTAAATTTTTTTATTTTTTATACACATATATTTTTATCCCCAGGGGTACAAGTCTGTGAATCGCCAGGCTTACACACTTCACAGCACTCACCAAAGCACATACCCTCCCCAATGTCCATATGTTTTGTTTTGTTTAAAAGGATGGACTTGGGAACTATAATGCACACCCTGCAGGGCCCTGGCAACATCAGAGGCATCCCATTTATCTTGAAGTTCAAGGATCTAATAATGACCTCCCCAAAGCCCTTAAGCAGGTGATCCCTAGACAGCTTCCTCATAGCCTTGAGAGTGAGTTCTCTCCCTCCACGGTCATCAAACTCTACATTACTGAAGGCATTCTGAGACCATGGAGAGCAAAGACAATCAAGGGATGGTGCTATAGTTTTGCAGGCCGTATTCACAGAAGGAATTATTTTAACAATTTTTGGAAAAAAATTAGAGTCCACATGGTAAGTTAGATAGAGTTCTGGGCTTCAAGTTCAAGCACATTCGAAGTGTTGTGACTGAGAGTGTCACTAATATTGCATATCTTGAATCCCACTTTTATTCCTTGCTAAATGGCTCACTTTCACACAATCCTTTGCAATTTGCAAATTTCAGGCATACTCTGTCCACAGTAATCATACTGTCTATAGTAACAATAATTATTATTTATGAAGCACTTCATCTTCAGTGAGCAGTCCATTAAGTGATTGGCATATACCTAATATAATCATTCAGATAGCTCCATGAAGTAATTTTTATTATTCTGATTTTACATGAAGCCTATGTGAGTTAAATAACTTTTTTAAACTTTTTTTTAAACTTTTTAACTTTTTAACTTAGCTTTATTATCACAGGCATATAAAAATGTACATATTTAAGGTATACAACTTGAAGTTGTGACAAACATATACATTGTGAAATCATCAAAATCCAGCTAGTTAACACAACCATCACTTTTACATGGTTATTATTGTGTGTGTATGTATGTGTGTGTTGAAAAGATTTAAGACATATCCTCTTTTTTATTATTATGTTAAATTAGCCAAGATATAGTACATCATTAGTTTTTGATGTAGTGTTCAAAGATTCATTAGGTGCTTATAACACCGAGGGCCCTCCTTAATTAATACTCATCACCTGGTCAGTAACTTTCTAATAAAAAGAGTAAGAAGCAGAGCTAGAAAAAAAGACCGACATTAAAATCCATGATCTTAATCACAGTTATACCCATGATCATGATCATTCCCATTATTCAAATAAAGGAATTGAGGTCCTGAAAGTTAAAGGATTTACCTAAGTTTGGAATAGTCTAGTTCAGGTCATGGCATCATCCCTACTCTGGATGCTACAAGGAACACATAAAACAATGGGCAGAAAGTGCTTTGTAAATTGAGGCATCTGAGAATACCTGAAGATTAAATCTCCTTAATACCTTTAGAAACTTTCCTAGTGCATCATGAGAGCAAGAAGCAGCTGGAATTAAAAGGGGGGGGGTGAGATACTTTGGAAAACAATTTGGCCATTTCTTATAAAGTTAAATGTACACTTACCACCTGACCTATTGATCCCACTCCTAGGTATTTACGCAAGAGAAATGAAAATATACGTTCACATAAAAATCTAGATGGCAAAGTTTATGCAATTTTAATTTGGGTTGTTTCCAATTCTGGGCAATTATTAAAACTTTATTAATAATTGTCCAGAATTGGAAACAACCCAAATATCCTTCAACTAGTGAATGGGTAAGCAAACTGGAACATGCATGGAATGGAATATTAGTCAGCAATAAAAGAAAATGAATTACTGATGGATGTAACAATGTGGATGTGTCACAAATGCATTATGTTAAATGAAAGAAGCCATATTCAAAAAGCTGCACACTTGTATGGTTCCATTTATATGATATTTTAGAAAAGGCAAAATTATAAGGACATACAACAGAGCCTGGTAGCCAGGGGCTGAGTATAAAGAAAGTATATAGATTGCAGAAGAGTAGGAGGTAACTTTTTCAGGTGATATAATTATTTACTGTCTTCATTGTGCTGATGGTTACATGATTATATGCATTTATTAAAAATTATAGGAGTCTACTCAGAAAAAGTTGATTTTATTGGATATGAGTCATACTCCAACAAATCTGACTTAAAACTTTTTTAAAGATTTTTATTTATTTACTTGAGAGAGAGAAAGTCAGAAAGAGCATGATAGGGGAGAAGGTCAGAGGGAGAAGCAGACTCCCCATGGATCTGGGAGCCTATTGTGGGACTTGATCCTGAGACTCCAGGATCATGACCTAAGCTGAACACAGTTGCCCACCCAACTGAGCCACCCAGGAGCCCCTAACTTAATATTTTTAAAGAGAAGAAGCTGAGATTCTCTAAGTGTGTTCCAAACAGGTCGATGGATGTAGCACCTGGCATCCCTCCTGGATCTCTGGGAGCATTTTTCAAGAAGGCATCAATGCCCGAGACATACTGCATCAAGATAACCCCAGGAAAAACCATGTACACTAAAATCTTATACAGATTCATTTCCAGATAGGATTTTTGCTACTATATGACTTACTTTCACTTCTCAACTTAATTCGCTTGAACGATTTTTTTTTTTTTGCTTGCATAATTTAGCACTATTCAAAACACAGTGCACACTGAGTCACTCACCAGGAATGGGCCTGAGTAGAGTCTCCTGCATTATTCTTCTCTTGGAAAACCACTCTATACCTCCACCCTATTACCAGTTCCCCTTTCTCCCTCTAGATCCTCTTCAGGTCTTGAGACTCAACTTAGCTCTGCCTCCTTGACCACCTCAGGCCACTTAAGTCTACAAAGGTTCTTACCATATGGTATTGTTTGTGACAGCCTACAGCCTCTTGCTCAGACTCTCAAATATAGATATAGGGTTGTAGACCTTACTAGATATCACTTTGTCTTCTTGTTTCTGGATAGAAGGTGGAATTTACTTTCTAGATGCCTTCACATTTAAGTGGAGCCATGTGACAGTGGCCAAGATGCTATGAGAATTGATGTATGTTACTTGTAAAAGAGAAAACCTGACATATCAATGGATTTGTTTCCCAGCTTCCAAATATGGAAGTCACAAGTTAATATGATAAAGATCAGAATATTCTGGGTCATGGAGTTACCATATAGAAGACAGCTTTTGTAGAATCATCTGGACCTTTAGTGAACTCTGTGTGATGACAAAACAATCTTCCTTGTGATAAGCTGTTGAGACATGGGGGTTGTTTCTTAGCTCACTATAACTGAAGCTGTCCTAATAGAAGTTGATAGCATAGAAACACATCTGGATGGAATGAATCCAGATGGAAACCAACCAGAGAAAGGGATAAGTAAATACCTCCACAACTCCAGAGTTTAACATGTTGTTTGAAACGTACCCAGAAGATTTTCAATAAATACCTATTGAACTAACATTTGCTTTGGTCACATAGCTAGTTCATGTGAAGCAAGGACCCCCATTTTAATACAATAGTTGGTACTGAACATACTATTCTCAACAGTACTGGACAATACTAATTTGAGATCTCTGAGATCACTCTTACTTTAATGTTTAATCCACATCTCCTGAAATAATAGAAACATACCCCAAAGGAATGCTGTTTGGAAATCATATATTTTTGTTTGTTTGTTTTTATTTAAATACCAGCTAATTAACATACATTTCAATATTAGTTTCAGGTATATAATATAGTGATTCAGCACTTGATACAATACCTGGTGCTCATCACAAGTGCACTCTTTAAATCCTCTCATGTATTTAACCCATCCCCCCCACCCACCTCCCCTCTGGTAACCATCAGTTTGTTCTCTATAGTTAAGAGTCTGTTTCATGGTTTGCCTCTCTCTCTCTGTTTCCATTTGTTTATTTGCTTTGTTTTTTAAATTCCACATATGAGTGAAATCATATGGTATTTGTCTTTCTTCTGCTGACTTATTTCACTTAGTGTAATACTTTCTAGCTCTACCCATGTCATTGCAAATAGCAAGATTTCATTCTTTTTACAGCTGTGTAATATTCCATTATATATAGGTGTATATATATGCAGTTTGAAATATACCCAGAAGATTTTTAGTAATTGCCTATTGAACTAACATTTTCTGTGTGTGTGTGTGTGTGTATGATACTATATTATATAATATATACCATTCTTCTTTGTCCATTCATCAGTCAACTGATGCTTGGACTGTTTCTATAATTTGGCTATTGTAGATAATGTAGATAATGCTGCTATAAACATCAGGGTGCATGTATTCCTTTGTTAGTATTTTTCTATTTAGTATTTTAGTATTTTTCTATTCTATGATTTAGTATTTTCGATTCTTTGGGTGAATACCTACTAGTGTAACATCTGTATCATAGGGTAGTTCTATTTTTAACTTTTTGAGGAAACTCTATACTGTTTGCAGAGTGGCTGCACGAGGTTTCATTCCCACCAACAGTGCAAGAGCTTACTCTTTCTTCACATCCTCACCAATACCTTTTGTTTCTTGTGTTGCTGGTTTAGCCCTTTGTTAAAATAAAAAGCTTCTGCACAGTGAAGGAAAAAAAAATCAACAAAACTAAAAGGCAACATATGGAATGGGAGAAGATATTTACAAATGACAAATCTGATAAAGAGTTAGTATCCTAAATATAAATATAAATATTCCAAATATAAAAATATATAAACAAATATAAATATAAATATCCTAAATATAAAAATAACTTATATAACTCAACACCCCAAAAAACAAATAATCCAATCAAAAAATGGGTAGTAGACATATTTTTCCAAAGAAGATATATGAAAAGATGCTCAACATCACTGATCATCAGGGAAATGCAAATCAAAACTATAATGAGGTATCACCTCATATCTGTCAGATATTCTTTTTAATTCTATTTCCTTTCAAGCAGATATTTACAAATCTATTTAAGTGCCTTTTTACTAAAAAATGATGCTATTGGTCTTCCTGATTATATGTAAGTTGACTAAAGGCCAAGTCATGTTAAATGTATCCTAAACACAGGCACACACTCACACAGACACATACATACACACAGGAAATATTTTGTGCATAAATAAGCATTTTAGAGGCACCTCACTGGCGTAGTCAATAAAACATCCAACTTTTGATTTTGGAGTCCAGAGTTCAAGCCTCACATTGGGTGTCAAGATTACTTAAATGCAGCCATCAAAAGAAACGAAATCTTGCCATTTGCGACAACATGGATGGAACTAGAGCGTATCATGCTTAGCGAAATAAGTCAAGCGGAGAAAGACAACTATCATATGATCTCCCTGATATGAGGGAGTGGTGATGCAACATGGGGGCTTAAGTGGGTAGGAGAAGAATCCATGAAACAAGATGGGATAGGGAGGGAGACAAACTATAAGTGACTCTTAATCTCACGAAACAAACTGTGGGTTGCTGGGGGGAGGGGGTTGGGAGAAGGGGGGTAGGGTTATGGACATTGGGGAGGGTATGTGCTTTTGGGTAAATTGGAAGGGGAGGTGAACCATGAGAGACTATGGACTCTGAAAAACAATCTGGGGGGTTTGAAGTGGCGGGGGGGTGGGAGGTTGGGGTACCAGGTGGTGGGTATTATAGAGGGCACAGCTTGCATGGAGCACTGGGTGTGGTGAAAAAATAATGAATACTGTTTTTCTGAAAATAAATAAATTGAAAAAAATAATAAAATAATAAAAAAATAATAAAATAAGCATTTTATTGTGTTTTATCCTAGGAAAATCTTGGACTTAGGCACCTAGGTAAATTAAAAAAAAAAAAAGTAGCTCAGCAGGAAAGAACACTCCATTTGAAGTCAGAATATTGGGGTGAGAACCCAGCTCGGCAGATCCCACATGTTTGGTCTTGGATATTCCAATTCCTCCCTCTGAAAAATGGACATAACATCTATACTCTCCTTACTTTACAGAATTGTTGTAAGATATGAATATATTTTTTATGATCAATATCATTTAAAATTAGTACATTCCAGGGGAAAAAACCTAGGTTTAGTTCTCCTCTCTATAAAAGCAAATATTCTACTTAAGCGAACAAATAGATTTTGTCACAGCAGCATTTTATATTCTTTTAGGAGTTCTACATTTGCTTACTGCTCATCTCAGATTGTTAAAAAAAAAAAAAAAAAAAAAAAGACCCACCACATTTTTCATGTATTCCTCTATTAATGTTCCTACTCCCAGGCTAACTTCAGCTCATCACTCTGTTCACAGGCTTTGGAGTTTTCTCTTCTCATCCAGGTGTTGTCCCTGCTCCTGACCCTGCTTCTTCTCTCAAACCCATATGGGTTTTCATCAGCCAATGCCAGAGTCAGGTGGGTTTGCCCTTGCCGTGGACAGAACACCAGGAGGTTCCAAGAGCCTTGCAGACGCAGGGAGAGATGTGAAGGAAGTCGGGGAGTGTCAGGTGAGTGCATGTTGATAGCACTGTAGGTGGGAAAGCTGGTCTGGGAATTGTTCCCCCTCAGCCTGGATAATGTCCACAATATCCCCGTCCTCCTGACATCACTGGACTTCTTTCTATGCCACTTGGTGGGAAACGATTTTGTTCAGCTCCCCCTTCATTCAGCACATCGCTTTTCTGAAGCCTTTTGGATTGCAGTTCCTGACTCCAGCTTTCTGCCAGCACTGCGTACCTCAGTAGCTATTTCTCTACCATTTTGGAGCTCCCAATTAAGTTGTAGTCAAGGCTCTCATGGCATAAATTAGGAACAGAAAATCCAGTTTTAACTCATGGCTCTGGAAAACAATCAGTAGAGCCATGAGGCCTGCTTTGGCAAAGGCTCCTTCTCAGCCTGGGTGGGGTGGTGGGGGAGGACAGCCCAGCCAGTCAGCTGTGCGTTTTCTGGCCCACAGAAGCGAAGCTCCTGGTAGGCACAGGGCTGCCTGTTGGCAGCGGCTCTCCTCCCGACCTATGGCAGCATCCTTGCTGTGTTTTTGGCAAGCTCAGGAGTGGGAGACTGCTGAAGTTAGCATCCTAATGGGGAGGCTAACTGCTTTCCTTCCGGATTGACTGCTCCCAAGGCCTGAGCAGCAGGCAGCCTAGGTCCTGGCAACTCATGGGATGGTTTTGTGTTACTTTTTGGAAACTTCCTATTGTGTTCTGATTAAGGGGTCTGAGGGAGGCCCTCCTTGAGATAACCCATTATCTAGTATGAAGAGAGACACTGACCTTTTCTGTTCCCTTCCCTGCATGCACAGAAGCAAAGTCAGCACGCCTAGGTCTGACGTGGCGCATCAGTCATAAAAATGCGACACCAACATGAGTGGTGGGGGTGGGGCAGCGGCAGCACAGCAGCAGTGTTCCTGCTCCTCTTGCTCTCAGGCCTGTGCTCTGAGCTGCACACAAATCCACAGCTCCGTTTTCCTTTCTTGGCCCTGGGCCCCTTCTTTCCGGCACTCTGTTTCAAAAACATCACAAGCCTCGCAGGTGGTTTCTGTTGCACCACAGCTCGTATTCTTGACAGATCCTACATCTGCACATTAATACTCCTTGATGCTTCCAGCCTGAAACTTTCCCAGACACACTGGCCTCAGAGCCTCAGAAGCCATGCATGAGGGAGACTAACAACGCAGAAATTCCTCACTGGGTCTGAGGGTTGGGGGGTCATGGTATTTTAAACAAGAGAAGCTTCATGGTCACTTAGCTCTGAACTTCAAGGCATTTGACTCCATTAGAAACTCGCCCTCCCTTCAGAGCAATGAGTGCTTTAGCCAGGGCTCTGGGGCAACTCCAAGTTACTGTAATCATGAGGTATTACCATTGCCACAATTGCAATCATATGATTCATATTTATTAGGGAATAAACAAATGACAACAATAATAACAGCTAACATTGTTTGGGTCTTTCCTATTTTGTAAGGCACTGGTCTTGTTTAGACAATTACTCTTAACACTCACGACCACTATACAAGGTAGGTAATAATTTGCACACTTTGCAGATAAGAAAACTAACAAAAATTAATAAATAAATAAACTGACCGAGGCCAGACTATTGAATTAATGGCAGAATAGGGAATCAAACCTAGATCACAGCTCCCAAATCTATGCTAGCAAATTCCATTTAATTATGCTGAGTTTGAGTAAAATGTGGGGATCAGGAAGCACAACAAAGAGACTAAGGGCCTTCAAAACAAACTGCCAGGAACTGATTTCTGTACTGGGACCTGTCATCCAAGGAGCCATTGGAACACTTCACTGGCCAGAAGAAACACTTTTCTCATTTTACTAGTATGTGGTGAAAAAGAATGGGGTACAGTGGTTTGGACTGAGTGAAGAAGAAGTTTCCCAGATTCAACAAGAAATAAAATTAGGGGAAAAAAAAAAGAGAAGAGATTCATCTCCCAGGAAGGCTGGAAAGAAGAGAACAGCATCATCCCTGAGGATACTAAATAGATTAGTGGAATGGCCATGAATAAATCAGAGATTTTAGAGATGGCAGCCAATAAAAAGAAACCGTGTAGAAGTTGTCTTTGAGTGCTTGTTCCCTCCCTTCCTTCTGAAATAACATGAATTGTGAGTAACACTACAGACATTATCTACAATTATTCCAAAATGTTTCTTTAAATATAGAATTTTTATTTTAAGGCTAACTCTGAGAAATTTGGCAGTTATAAAAGACATCAGGATAGAGGAAGGGAGAGAGGTTCAGGAAATATGGTGGGTCAGTACAGGGTTCAAGCCATCCATTGGGGCCTGAAATCAAGCTTGAGAAGAGTTAGCAGACCCATTGATTGTCTGCTGGAGAAAAGTGACAGATGGCCTGAGCCAAAGAGCTTCTCAGAGAGGGAGGCTGGAGTGCTGCCTAGGTCCCAAGTGCATGACTAACTCATGACTTATGGAGAGACTGACAGGTTTGACCTTGGAATGGTGAAGAATCACACTGGAACTGACCACAACCCCTTCACCGAACTTCATCTCGTGCCCTGACGAGGGCCTCCATCATTCTCGCATTATGACTTGGGTATGAACAATATCTGTGGTCTCAACCACAGGGACAGGTCTGGGAACAGTCTCAAAACACACATCTTAAATCTCTTCCACTTGATTATCTACTTTTGATTCCATCCACTGTCCATGTAGATGGCTGAGACTAGAAAATCAGAGGGAGGTTTGATTCTGGAAAGAATAACATTCTCAAACACATAATCATGAAACTGAATTTGATTTCTTCAGAATTAATTGAAGGTTCCCGAATATAGAAATAATCAAGCTAGGACTTACATATTATTAGCTAAATTCAAGATTTCTGCTGATTTATTTTCACAGACAGATTAGTCATAATGTTGGTATTAATGTTATTAGTTGAATACCTCATTGGACATTCAATGAAAAGCTGCTATGTGCAAAAAAAGAAGGTATGAACTATGCAGGAAGGCTGTGACAAAGCAAACTTAAGATCTTAACACCTCATTTTACTAGCAGTTTCAATCTAGTTAAGAACAGACTGAAATGAATTTTACTATGTTGTAGTCTTCCCCTGATGACCTCGAGGCAGGAGTATAAAGTAGTATTATATGATTGTGTAAATCATGGGTAGAAAGTAAGTGCTTTGAACATATAATTGACCTCCCTCACCTGCCTACTCTGGCTGAACAAGGCGCTGAAGGAGAGGAAGGAAGACAAATTTGTTCAACTTCTAGGACACAAAGAGTTCTTTTATCCTTGATATGTTGAGATAACACCATTAAAAGTGCATAGGGTTGAGAGGGTAGGATAAAATGGTGAGGGACTGCTTCCAGGTGGGTATTCTGTTAGAAGACCCCTGCATAAAGCTAGTGTCCCAATGGGCTAGAGTTCCAATGGGCTATAACCTTTGTAAAAGGTTGAAGGAGAAACAAATTCTCTGCCAAAAATAGAAGATCAAGAAAATTTTCCCATCTCTGAATTGGTACCAGTGTAGGAGGTAGGCAGAAGATTTTATAACCACAACAGACCCCTTCACAAGATTACTATCCAAATTTATGCCACCTGTGAGGTCTGAAAAATCTCAAATGGACAATTTAATTTAAAGTGGTCCTAGGTCAATGGTGCCCCCAGGAAACTGGCAGAAGCAAACACACATCATTTCTGGAGGAGTACTAATTGAACACAGGCCTCAAAGAACTCCCACAGATAAAGTTCCAAAGAAAATGAACAACTCACTGGAGAAAAAGAAAAACACAAAGAGACAAGGCACCTTGAATTAAATTCTAGAGAATCCATTCCTTAATATATCAGACATTGTAATTCTCAGAGAATATATAACAACCATATTACTTTGTTTGAAGAAATAAAAGAAGCATGAAAATACAAATGATAATCAGTATTTTTAAATGTAACAATATTTTTAAAAGATGGAAATAAAATATTAGAAATGAAAAATTATATTTAAATTAAAAATAAAATAGATAGGATAATGGAAGATTAAAGTTGACAAGAATTAGTGACCTAGAATATAGAACATAAAACATTAAAAATTCAACTCTTCAGAAAGACAGAGAGATAGAAAATATGAAAGAGAAATTAGGAGCCAGAGCATTGAGTGCGAGAGCCAATAAATGTCCAATTGCAATTATAAAAGAAACAAGAATGAGGATAAGCCAATATTTAATGACATTAAGTTTGAGAATTTTCCAGACCAATTGAAGAACACCAATTCCCAGATCCAAGAAGTATAGTATATTCCAAAAAGAACAAATAAAAAATAACTTCACACAAAGATAGTATCATAGTGAAATATGAACATCAAATTAGTCCTTAAGTATGTACAGAGAAAGGATAGATAACCTGAATATCAATTAGAGAGATGTCTCATTTTATAGTAGTATGTGTATGGAGATCAGAAGACAACGCAATATTTTGGAATGCTTTGCCCAGTAAAACTGTTTTTCAACAATGAGGAGAAAATAAAGACAGTTTTGTATAATGAAACACAGAGGTTATTATCAATATATCTTCACTGAAGAAATCCTAAAAGAAATAAATTGAAATACAAGAAGCAGTAAGCAAAGAAATTGTGAGTTAATCTAACTAAATACTATATAAGAATAATAATGTTTAATTTGTGGAGGAATAAAACCAAGAAATGGAACAACAGTAAAATATGCTTGAAGATGGGGAAGCCAAAGCATTTCAAGACTTTGGCTACTCCAAGCATAGTCCAAGTACTGGTAGTACTGGCATCACCCAGGAATTTTATTAGAAATGCAGAATTTCAGGCCCCAACTTAAGCTGTCTGTGTTTTAACAAGATCCTCAAATGATTTGCCATACATTAAAATTTGAGAAGCTACTTGAAATATTTAGAATTTGTTAATTATGAATTATTTAAAAAAAAACTAATTGGAGGACCACTAAAATCATCAGTATAGAGCATCATTTACAAATAGTAGATAGAAAAATGATGGAATGAGAAAAAAAATTGAATCTATTGGCCAGTCTGTATAGTCAGTAATTCTGTACTAAAATCTCATATATCATAAACTTAAAAAACAACAGATAATTTCTCATTCATGTTGCACATCCTTTGTGCATGAAATGGGTAACCCAGAGAACTAGAGTGAAGTAATTTCTTATATATCTGAGTCTGCATCAATAATCTGACAATTTGTTTTCTGATTATTTCTTTTGGCATGGATCTATTAACAACAAATTCTCTTCTTGATTTTTTTCCCTTATTTTCCTTCATATTTGGAGTATGTTTATTTGGATACAAATTTTTAGGTTTTCATTTATTTTCTTTAAGCACTTTCAAGATGTTAATCCATCATCTTCTAGTTTCCATCATTATTTCTGGTGAGAATTTAAATGTTAGTCTTATTGTTGGTCATTTGAAGGTACAATATCTCTTTTTTTTTCCTGACTGCTTTTAAGATTATCTTTTTGTTATTGGTAGTTTTACCATGTTATACATATTTTTAAAATTATTTTTCCAATTTAGGGTTTATAATTTTTCTTGAATTTTGTATCTCAATGGTTTTCATCAGTTTGGGGTAATTGATGACTGGTATCTCTTCAAATTTTGTTTCTCTCATAATCCTTTTCCCTCTTCTTCTAAGACTTCAATTATACATGTGTTAGATTTTTTCACCATATCCCATATGCCTTTAGTGCATTTTTAGCTATCATTTTTTTAAAAGTTTTTACTTATTTATTTGACAGAGAGAGAGCACAAGTAGTCAGAGCCAGAGGCAGAGGGAGAGGGAGAAGCAGGATTCCCTATGAGCATGGACCCCTCCTCTCCCCACCCCCCGTCCTCCATGCAGGGCTCCATCCAGGCTCCATCTAGGGCTCCATGATCCCTGGGATCATGTCCTGAGCTGAAAGCAGATGCTCAACTGACTGAGATGCCCAGTTGCCCCATATTTTTAGCTATCTGACATCTTTTTCCTTTGCATGAGTTTGGATATTTGATAGTAATTTATCTTTTAATTCATTTATCCTCTCTTCTTCTGTGATGAATCCATTTAATATGTATTTTCAGTTCTTAATTTTCTTTTATGTACTTTTCAGTTCTAGAATTTCCATTATTTTATATATCCTAGTTCCCAAGGGAAATTCTTACTCTTGACATCTTTTTTAACACAGTAATCACTGTAACATAAAAGTAAATGTCAAATAATAAATAGACCACCCATTAGTTTGATTCTATTATCTGTATTTCTTCTTGGGTTTAGTTCTTTGGTGCTATTTCCTGACATACTTGGTTATTTTTATTTAATGACAGATACTGTGAATGAAAAAATATGTAGAAGTAATTTGAGATTTGGGACTTATCTTCCTCCAATGAGGACAGAGTTTTATTCTCTAATAGGCATTTAGAATAGGTACAAATCTCCGTAACAATGCCATGTCTGGCATTGACAAAGCTCAATACCTGTGTGTGTGTGTGTGTGTGTGTGTGCACATGCATGCGTGTGTATTGATCTATTTCCAGTTTGCTCCAGTACTCCTAGTGGAAGTACCCCTTTTAAAAGGGGTCCTAACTGGCTGTATGAGACCTTTACCATGGGTCCGTTTCCTTGATATATTGAATCCAGTTTTTATCTCCTCAGGTCGATGAGATTGCCAAATGTTTTGCTCAATTAGCTGCCACTTCTTGCTCAACATTTTAGGCTATTGGCCCCATGCCAAGAACAGCACATTTCTTGAGTAGAAAGCAATGCAAAATTTAGGGTTCACTTCAATACACTTAACTTCTTTCCATGTTTAGCCCAGTGGTCAGTCCTGGCTGCCATACTGGCTCTCCAGTGCCTATATGGATATTTTCCCCCCACCTGTCTAGATGTTTTTGGTGGGAATGTTGGTCTGCAATAAGCTACTTCACCATTAACTGGAAACAGAATTCCAAATTCCAACTTTGAATTTAGAATCTTATAAGCACTCCCTTATGAGAGAAGAGGAATATAAAAATGTATTTTGTACATAGAACATTAAATGCCCCAATATTTTATAAGAATAAATAAGTGAATAAAATACTCTTTCAAAACTAAAAAAAAGGGGGGGCAGCAAAGTGGTGCCCTGCTATGTGCTGTCATGTAATGTTCATTTATTATTTATAATAACACTATGAGTGATATTATTATTACCTCTATCTCATGATAAGATAAATATGATATAGAAAATCTAAGTTACTTGCATAAGGTCACATAAACCACAGAACCTGTGAGCTGAATACCAGTACTATATATCTTCTCAATTTAAAAAATATGACCAGAAGAAATAAACAGAAGAAACCTGGAAGAAATTAAGAACATCCATTAAACACTGATACATCATTGATACATCAGTGATACATTGAAGCATCTTTTTTTTAAAGGACAAAGTTTTAGTGACAAAAATTTACATCTGTTTCTAGGAGTCCAATCATGCTATTTGATTCTACCATTAAGAATATTTAAGTAATCATTACATTGTAGATTCTGCTCCTTAGATTTCAGATTTTAGAATCAACCTCTTGACAAAGTGTATTATTGTTACAGAACCATATGTAACATTGGTTCAGTATTTTCTGACTGTTAGGCACAGTGCTAAGCACTTTATATAGATTGAACAATTTAGTCCTCACAGTTACTTATGAAAGAGTTACCATTATTACACCAATTACACATGTGGAATTTGAAGTTTTGACAGGTAAAGTATCTTTTTCAAGATTACATAGCTAATAAGTAAATAAGTGATGAAATGCAGTTTGAACTCTGGGAGCTTACTTTTTAAATAGGTTCCTCCCACAGCATGCTCCTCCCTCCCAAAAATAAAGTTAAAAACAAGACAATGCCCAATAAAAAATAGGAAGGTGAAGAGAAAAGAGGAGGTAGGAAGTAGTATGGGTGTGCAAAGTACCTCATCTTTTATGGAAGATCATAAATAGTTACTGTATAAAGATAATCTTAGAAGTAGAAATAGAAGTATTTATTTAACATTATAACAGCCAAGGGAAATAAAAATGGAAATGGAAACTATTAAAATTGGTTGCCATTGGAGTGCAGGATAGGGGAAAATGGTAGATAAATGGGGGAAAAACTTTATCTTCTCATTTTATACCTTTCTTATTGTTTTCATTGTATGTATATATTACAAATAGAAACTAAGATATATAAAAAGATAAATTATAGTATAATAATGTTAGAGGGGGTATATTCCACTGAAAGCACATGTTCTTGATTGCTCTTGGCCACATGGCAAGCAAGTTTCCCCTGGAGAAGGCCTGTGATACGTGGAAGGGTCTCCATAAGTCTTTCTAATTCTAGGCCAGTGTTAAAAAGCCCATATGGCCTAATAAAGAAGTCATATTGAACCATAGCTGCCTTATCCATTATAAAGGTTATATTTTGGCCTTGAAATTTTCACTCTTTTTGTTCTTATTTCTAACTGGTTCAGAACATGAATGGAAAGAAGAAGTGTGTTTTTCCTCTGGGTACCTAGGCAAACTATAACAAATTAAACAAGAAAAACAGCATAAAGTTGACATAGAGGAACAGCAGTAAATCATTTTACAATTTTCTTATCTAAATTTCATATCTAAAATACCATAGGATACTTGGAACCATTTGACACCCTTCCTGGACTCGGACATAACAGTTTTAGGTGGAGTAAAAGAAAATTTGGAATTTAAAAAATGATCAAGATTGTATTTCATTCTTTTTTCATCACTCCACATCTCTCAATTTAAATTGTGATTGGATAAATGTAGAAAATGTTTCATGCACTTTTACGCAAAGTATAACCTTCCAGCATGAAGGTTGCTGGATTATCACACTAAATAAACTCTGTTTTGGGAGAGCCCTTGCAAAAAGGGTTTTCAAAAATCCAAACTTCTCATTTCTTTTGAGAAGTTTGCTGCTTCTTCACATCCTCAATCATAGCTTCATTCATCCTCCTGTCACAGAAGCAAGTCTTCTTCATTTTCATGGGCTGCTTCCCAGAGGTACAAGGGGGTGAGGAACCACCTTGAAGTCCCGTAGGTGCCAAAGCAAAGAGAACCTGGGGCTCCTGTTGTTTTTCATGAACATGTGCTTCTCTTTCCACATTTCCTACTCTTTGCCAAGGTGCTGAGAAATGGTAAAGCTGGGACCGGCTGGCTCCAAGCAATCTGGCCTGACAGCCCAGAACCTACTCTTAGGATGTGCATTTTACCCAACAGCTGTTTCTGCTTCACTCTAATTTGTTCAGGATTTGGTTGGGACCCTAGAGTTCACCTTCTGCAAAATATTTGTTAATTTTTGTTTTTAGCTGAGAAAATACCTTTTCCCCTCCCAAAATGAGAACAATTTGCTCTGGGATTGAAGATGGATTTGTATTATAGTTGCAGTAGAGATTTGTTCAATTGCTTCATAGCCACATACCCAACACTCACTAATTCCTTTTAACAAGAAAATGGTAAACAGGTGGAGTTGAAATCATGGATAAAGAAAGAGTCCTCTCCAGTACGTTCAGTTGGGTCTTTGTAAAAGGAATTCTACCCAGCTGGCAAAGCACACACTTATACAAATGGAATATTTTTTAAGAAACAGCATTGAGAATGGTAGACATGATAACATGTTCATGAAATCACTGGGCGGACAGGACTTCAAAACAATCAGCATCATTTTGCTAATTGCCAAAACTCCTTTACAGATATGACCACCTTCACTTAGAAACCAATTTTTTTTTCCATTAAACCATCTCACTCTATTTGCTTTGGTCTTAAAACAAAACCCTTACATTGTTGGTAGCAACGGTCATAGGCTTGTATTTTAATATAATAATTAATTTTCCCAATGATAGTAATGGCCTTTTAAGCCTAACAAACAAAGCCAAGTATCTGATACCACACTTCTCTAAAAGATAGTTTTCTCTCCTAAAAAGTATTTATTTTTCAATTTTCTGAAGAAAATATAGCTAAACTATTGATTAAGAAGATCCTATGCAGCTTATCAGTCCTAAAAAATACCCAATGAGTCCCGCAGAGCCATGAAACCAAATAACAAGACCATTTAATTTGCTCTATCAGTACATTAAGTGCCAGGTTGTTATTTGTAAAGAATAATTTAATTTTTCTTTTATATTAAGTAATATTTTATAAATAGATGCAAACACATTCACACATACACATAAATTCACAATCACAAATAAAGCACAAATATAGCGTGCTTTCTTCTTTGTCTAGTGTTTAGCCCTAGTAGTGTTTTGTTATATTTGTTTGTTTTAACTCCATTCTTTGAAATATTATTTTTATTTTTTACTTATTTTTTTAAACTATTTTATTTTTAAAGATTTTTATTTGTTTATTTGAGAGAGAGAGAGATCACAAGTAGGCAGAGAGGCAGGCAGAGAGAGAGGGGGAAGTAGGCTCCCCGCTGAACAGACAGCCAGCCCGATGTGGGGCTCTATCCCAGGACCCCAGGCAGAGGTTTTAACCCACTGAGCCACCCAGGCGCCCCTCCTTGAAATATTTTTTAAAATTACTTAGGGCAAGATTGAATTTTTTAATACTAAAACAATCTAATTAAAGCTTTTAGAAAATAGAGAATATGCTATAATGAAATCTTCATTGTTCTATTAACACTAAAAAATTCAAATGTCTTCCTAGTTTGTTTCCAGCAGAACTTTAGAACATAGATATGTACTTTATATTTTACTCTCCCCTCAAAACTGAAACCAAAGTTTTACAAAATCCTATGTCTCTTTGCTGTCTGTGATATCACTCTGATCTTTTGTATATAATTCTGGCCTACTTTTATGTTGCTGTTTTTAAATGCTAGTAACAACCTGCAGTTTGAAAAATCCTGCCAGGTAGAAACTTATCTTTGCTTCTACATCCCCTAGACTGAGTATTTAAGTCACTCTACCTATCTCAGTCTATTCTCTCACCAGACAAAGGACTCTCTGCCAAAGCCACTGGGCTAAGAGGCATGATTTTGGGGGGCCTCTGTCTCCTTAACATCAAAATTCTAAACTGGTGTCGTGAAGCTGGTCATGTCCATCTTTAGTCCCGTTTAGCATTGTCAAGCCCCACCCATTCCACCTTACATTAATCATGTGATGTCTGAATTTCCTGCTGAATCATAATTTCCCTTGAGTGAGAAACTATATCTAATTTTGGTCTAAATTTTCCTCTCCTTCCCTTTCACCACTCTTCTAACATTATCGTATTCATCCAGGAGGCACTATGTATGATAGATTAAAAAAGATACTTCAGGAAACTTTAAAAATGGCACCAATGCATCTCAAATATATCAGTGTATCTCTAACTTATATCTTCAACTGAATAATATCTAATTCAGTCTGTTTCCACAAATTCAATTTGATAAACACTTTGCAAGATTTCATTTCCAGATTTATCGAATCTCCAACAAAACAGATCTGGTTTCACTTTGAATTAATGCTTCCAAACCTCCAGCTCTGTCTCTTCCTAGACAGGAACTTCCTAGACAGACAGGTGTAAGACTAGGACACCCTGACTCCTACATTAAACCATCATACAGAACTTGCTGGCCCAGCGCCAACACAACTCAAAAGAGCTTTATGTTCCATGTTATTTTATTTCCTTATGCCCCAAACTTGTCCTTAGCTCGTTTCCATCTTTTTTTTATCTTTTATTTTTTGAATTAAAATTGTATATGTTTATATATACATTTATATACATTTTTATATATGTATGTGCATTTTATATATGTATGTGCATTTTTATATATTTTTATATGTATGTATATATTTATATGTAAAACTGTATATATTTAACATGTGAAACATGGTGATTTGAAATTTGATCAAATCACATAGTGAAATAATTACTTTAATCAAGCCAATTAACACATCTACCCACATAATTACAATTTTTGTGTGCATGCATGTGTGTATGTGTGTGTGACTGTGTGTTAAGAGAGGACCAGAAATCTACTCTCTTAGCAAATTTCCAGTATTTGATAGGTACTATTAACTATACTTATTATGATGTACATTAAATCTCTACATTTATTCACTCTACATAATTGTAACTTTGTACCCATTTCTCCCACCTCCTCACTGCTGATCATCACCATTCTACTTGAGGTAGTCAAACTTTTTAAGATTCTACATAAAAGCGAAATCATGCAACGTTTCTCTTTCTTTTTCTGGCTTATTTCATGGAGCATATCCTCCAGGTTCCATTTATGTGTGTCTTTTTCATTATCTTTCATCACTGTTTTATAGTTTTCAGGATGCAGATCTTTTACTTTCTGGTTACATTTATTCCTAAGTATTTTACCCTTTTTTGGTGCTATTGTAAATAGGATTGTTTTCTTGATTTCCTTTTTGGATAAAAATTGTTGATGTAGAGAAATGAAACTGATTTTTTATGTTGATTTTGTATCCTGCAACTTTGATAAATCCCTTCTTTCATAGTTTTTTTTTTTTTCCTGCAAAGTTTTAGGGTTTTCTACAACTAGGATCATGTCATATGCAGAGATAATTTTATATTTTCCTTTCTGATCTTTCTGATTTGGATGCCTTTTATTTACTTTTCTTATCATTTCCAGTATTATGCTGAATAGAAGCAGTAAGTGTGGGCATTCATATCTTCCTCTTAGAGGAAAAGCTTTCAGTTTTTCTCCATTGATTGTGGTGTTATTTGTGGGCTGCTTTTCATAAATACTCTTTATTGTGTTGAGGAAATTTTCTTTTATATCTATTTTATTGAGAGGTTTTATCATGAATGGATGTTAAAATCTGTCAAATGTTTTTCTGACATGGAGATGATTATGTGGTTTTTATCATGCATTCTGTTAATGTGGTATCTCACATTGACTTATTTGTATATATTTAACCAAACTTGCATCTCAGGGATAAATCCCACTTGATCATAATATTTACTCTTTTTGATATGTTGCTGAATTCAGATTGCTAGTGTTTAATTGAGGATTTTTGTATCAGAGATATTAGCTTGTGGTTTTTTCTTGTGTCATCTTTGGCTTTGGTATCATGGTGACTCTGGCCTCACAAAATGACTTTGATAGTATTCCCTCTACTTCTATTTTTTGGAAGAGTTTGAGAGTTTGAGAAGGGTTCTTATTCATTCCTCTTTGTATATTTGGTGGAATTCAGCCATGAAGTCATCTAGTCCTGGGGTTTTCTTTATTGGGAGATTTTTGATTACTGCTTCAATATCCTCATTTGTTATTGATTTGTTCAGCTTTTCTATTTCTACTTGATTCAGGCCTGGTAGGTTGTATGCTTCCAGGATTTTATTTTGTCTAGGTTATCCAATTTGTCCACATACAATTACTTATAATAGTCTGTTATGATCCTTTTCATTTCTGAGGCATCTGTTGTAATGTCTCCTCTTTCATTTATGATTTCACATATTTAAGTCTCTCTTTTTCTTTCTCAGTCTAGCTAAGTGTTTGCCAGTGTTATTAAAAAAACTCTATTTTTTGTTGATTTTTTCTATTGTGTTTCTCTTTTCCATTTATCTTTGCTTTGATCTTCCTTTATTATTTCCTTTCTTCTGTGAACTTTGAATTTACTTTATTCTTATTTTCCTAGTTCCTTGAGTTATAAAGTTAGGTTTCTTTCTTGTTTTTTAGTGTTGGTATTTATCATTATACTCTTAGCATATTGAACTTTTAATTTCCATGCTTTGCCTCCTACTTTCCTTTTTTCTCTCCATGCAGATGACCCCATCTATCCCCCCATATCCTTCTGTGGAAGTCGTGGTCACTTTCTTCATGAAGGCTTCCCTGATATTCGTCCCCATTTGCCAATATGTGCCCTTATATATACACTCACACTTAAATCTTTTAGTGTTTTTTTGAAACTTAGTGTACATTTCTCTTCATCCCTGTGGTATAATTTACTAACTAATCTTTTTTCCCTCAATATCCTCCCATTGATATATCACATACCCCTAAGGTTTCCCTAAGATAAAGTATTTCATACATATTTTGTTTTTCCAGAATGCTTTAAAAAGTTGTGGTAAAATATGCATAAAAATTTACTATCATAACTATTTTTAAGTATACAGTTAGGTGATATTAAGTACATTAATATTGTGAAAACATCACAATCCTTCTCCAGAACTTTTATTTTGAAAAACCCATTAAATAACAACTCCTATCTCTCTCCCTATTAACTCTTGGCAACCACCATTCTACTTTCTGTTTCTATGAATTTGATTACTCTAGGTGTCTCATTTAAGTGGAATCATCAAGTAACTGTCTTTTTGTTCCTGACTTATTTCACCTAGAATAATGTCCTCCAGGTTCATCCATACGATACCATGTATCAGAATTTCCTTCCTTTTCAATGCTGAAAAACATCTCACCAAATGTATATACCACATTTTGTTAATTCAGTCATTCATCAATGGATAATTATGTTAGGTAATTTTGAATAAGGCTGCCATAAACATTGGTATACAAATATCTGTTCAAGTCTCTGATTTGAATTATTTTGAGTATATACAAAGAAGTGAGATTGCTGGATTATATAGTAATGGCATTTTTTTTTTTTTTGGAGTTTTTTTGTTTGGAGCTGCCATACTGTTATCTAAAGTGGTTTTCTAAATTGGCTACTTCATATTCTTCCAGAGCCTTCTGAATTATGCCTGTCATTGATTGAGGTTCAGTAAGTGTTCATTAAATCTTATCAAACTGAACCATTACTCATCCAAATTAAGATTGAAATGTACTACCTATGTTCTTTTGAACTGTTTGATAAGTCTTAAAGGTTAAAAATCTGCGTCGGTATTTGTGACTTGTTTGCCTATAGTCATCTATCAGACTGGGGGTCATTTTTATGTTTTCAAAATTATAAAAGTCAGAAGGCACAACACGGGGAAATTATTATTTCTAAAGACATCTTATTGTATGCATAGCCAGTGAGTCATCTATGTTAATCAAATGGCAGTGAATAAAGACTAGATCTAGAAAATATGAAATGACTATTTCAATCCAGAACAATCAGAGGCCTGGCTTACACAGTCCCAAGCATGACCTAACACTGACCTCCATGTTTGGAAAAATCCTTTATTCTGCTATTTATTAATTTCTGCCAAACAATGGAGGAAAGTCTAGGTAAGTTATGTTATATTTGCATCATAAAAAAGTTTGTGGTTTTTTGAAATAGCATTTGCAATGCCATTTAATGATATGTGAAGTTGCTTATACTAATTATATTAGGTGAAAAGTCAAGATACTTTATTTTTCATACAGTATGATCTGAATAGTGCAAAAGAAAAAATTGATGTAAGAAATAATTGGAATGAAATATACTAAATGTTAATGAGTAATTTTATTTTGTTTATTTATACCTTATGGGTAGCCCTGATTTTCTTCAAATGAGTACACTTTGCTTTTATAGTCATATAAAAATGTATATTTGAGAAAAAAAATCCATGTGTAAGATTCACTGGAGCTGTGAAAAATGGCTAAATATCCATCCATAGACCTTCATTGTTCACCCTGTTATTCCTAAGGGGATGGTAGTAGTTATAAACAGTAGTTATACTCCCTGTTTTCAGGCAATAGGTAGCATTAGAGAGCCCCGAGAAAAATGGGCTAGGGGTAGAGACGGGGCTTGTTGATGGTTGGCTGCAATTTAGAGGGGCAGGAGGAAAAAGCCTTATCTGCCTAACCTGCCCCGTTGTAACTCTTCTACTACATCATAGTCTCTCTCACTTCCCCATCTTTTATTCATACATAGGCAGCACATATGAAATCCAACTTTGTGACTCACCTGAACCTACATAATGAAGGTCAGAAGACAGAATTGTGGGGGTCAGTATTCAACTTATTGAAAAGTTTGCTATGTGCCAGACATCCACCAAGATGAAAGAATCAATAAAACTCCCTGAGAGAACTCTCTGTTCCAGGAGCTGGGGACACACCAGAAAACAAAATAAGGCACCTTCTGTCAAGAGGCTTGTACTACATCAGTCTCAACACTGTGAGGGCTACACTCACCAATATGTGAGCTTCAGTTTAGGTTTTGGTAAAGCAAAGTTGTAATTTTATTCCTACAGTTTGATTATATATAAGCAGTGGTCATGGTTAAATGAGATTAGCTAATTTGATAGAGAAGGAAAACCATAATTTTTATGGAATGATCATAATGTAGTGTAAGGGAAGCTTTTAAACTTACACTAATACTCCTTTGGTCATGGCTGGAGAAGCCAAAGTTCAAGATTGAGAAGCATCTGTAGTGTTTTTCTAGGCAGTCAATCTGTTTAAGAGACTTCTCATAGTCATTAAAGTAAACATCAGATTCTCCATACCACACCCTTGAAACTGGCAAAGAACCCCAAGCCAGGCCCAGCAGGGCTTGACCTCTGAAAATGATGCTGTTTAAACTGTATGATATAAAAAAATACCTCTCAGGCCAAACTTATTTGCCAGATCTTTCAACATAGGCATACTTAACCTATGGTCTTATTTATATAAGCTATTTCATTCAAGAAGTCAAACTAAATGGAAACAGGCATGTTATGTTTGTGTATGTGCATGTGTTGTGTGCATGTGTATGCAGGATGTGTGTGTGTGTGTGTGTGTGTGTGTGTGTGTATGTAGAATGTCTGAATATGTGGGTCTGTGTAGAGTTAGGACCTAACTCATACTTATCCACAGCTCCATGTCTATCTGTGACAGGCCTACGGGTACTGCCATAACTAATGGAGTAACTCCCAATTCCATAAGATAGCCAATCAGGAAAAAAAAAATAAAAGTCTCAGCAGGCCAAGAAAAACAACAAGAGGAGAGGAGAGATGAACTTTAAGAGCAGTTAGTGGTACAGGAGGGAGTAGAGGGAAAGAAGATGCTGTAGTTCCCAAGATTAAGTCAACCCACTTCCCTCACCAGTAGGCATTTTTCTTTAGCAACCGTGCATTTTAGCCAGAACTGTAAGAAGCTACAGAAAAAGGGTAAATAGTCAAATGCTTTATTCCATTGTACTAAACAGAGTCTGAAATGCCCTGAATTCTCTGCCTTTTCGTCCTACTGAAACTTCTTCAATCTGTCTTCTGAATTTTAGTGTTCTTACCGGGCGGAAGCATGGAGAAAGCAGGGCCAGGATCTCATTAATCACTTCAGCTACTGAATAGTGGTTTTGAAGGATTAACATATGCCAGGCCCTCTGCTAAGGACATATTATCTGTATTTTAGGTACTATCACTGTGCACATGTGGGCATGAAAATGCACACAGTGGGTGGTTAATAAGTGGGTGAATGCTATCTAAAAACATGAGATGGTAAGGAACCCATTTGCTTCACATTCTAAATTGTACACTCTGAGGGTAAGTCAGTGCCCACTGGGATCACAGCAGAACAGAGTGTACATGACTCGTGGCAGGAACACTGCACTAGCACCAGGAGGCCTGGGGTCTGGATCTGGTTTCTGGTCCAGCCACTGGTTCCCTGTGTGGCTTGGCAAAAGCCAATTTACATTTTAGGGCTTCCATTTTCTCATCTAGCAAACGAAAGAAACCACTTTTCCCCATAAGTCTGTGAGGAGGACCAGAGGAGATAAATACAAGTGAAAGTGCTTCATATAACTCACATGAGAGGTAGCATCATTGAGGAACATGTCTTGACACTGGAGCTGTCCTCATGATTATTCTTTGTTTTCTGCCATTGAGGAGCTCAAACAACACTACTATTATTTTAAGTAAAATACAACATACTCATCAGATGTTCAGGGGGGAAAAATGTGCCAATGAAATACTGGCAGGTCAGATGGAAAGTAGATCTCTGGCTCACTATTCCTTTCAGAAGACTCTCCAAATGCTCTTGCCCAGCATCCAGGACCTCTCCCAATGCTCTTCCATTGACTTCATGCTCCATTATTAACACATGACATGTAACCGCTCCAACAGAGCTAGCTTTCTCAGACCTCTGATCCCTTTCACCTGTTCACTTAGAACACTGATGTCCCATCTACTTCAGTGCTTTGAAATTCAGTCTATGCATCACTACCGTCAGCAAACTTCTCTTCTCCTTCCTCAGTGCTCAACATCACTCATACCATTACACCACTCCTGAGAATCCTTATCTCTGTTACTAGCAACTTCCTCCAAGACAAGCATGCCTCTTTCATCTGGTTATTCCCAGTGCCTGGCCTAGGACATGAAACTCCATAGGCATATGATGAATTTTTAGTCAATTGAGCTAAACTAATATGCGTTCACAGTACCTTGTATAGTCAGGAGAACATAGAGGTTAATGAGTTTGATGTTGAACAAATGTCCTCAAACATAAAGTTTCATAAAGCATAAAGTTTGCATTTATGATCTCTTACATTCACCTCATAATTAATCCAAAGGATCTCAATAATATTATTAATTGGGATTCCTTCACTACACTGTGAGTTTTTCCAAAATGGAAACCATATTTTATTAACTTGCCTCAATAATGTTTATTGATTGATTGTCAGACTTAATGGATAAATGAATGGATAGATTTATTGTACCCATTTTTAGATCACCTCACAGAAACTAGGATGATGTTTGGGACATATATTCTTGATTTCTAAATGAATGAGTGAACAAATGAATGTCTTTTTCACTTTTTTTTTTTTTTTTAACTCCCATGGCTAACAAAGGATGTGGCATATAGCTCTTCAAAATCCTTGCCTGGAAAAAAAAAATCCTTATTTGATGTATGAAAAAATTTAAAGACTCAAGGACTATCAAGTGAGAATCTGGCTACTTTTAGTTAAATATGAATATATCTGCTGAAAGTTCACATTTCTAAGTAGAAATCTGCTAGCAAAAAGATCATCAAAGTAGCACTTAATGGTTGGTTAATCTCAAGATTGTCATGATTATATGTGAGGTGACAGGCACCCGGGTGGCTCAGTCAGTTAAGCACCTGCCTTTGGTTCAGGTCATGATCCCGGAGTCTTGGGATTGACTTCCGCATTGGTCTCCCTGCTCAGCATGGAGTCTGCTTCTCCCTCACCTATCCCTCTGCCCCATCCCTCTGTTCATGCTCTCTCTCCTTCACTCTCTCTCTCTCTCAAAATAAATAAATAAAATATTTTTAAATGTGAGGTGATATATTATTCAACTATGAGCTTAGTAGATTTCTTAAGCTGATGCATTTAATGAACAGTGTATTTAGGTTTAGAATAATTATTAGAGAAATGACAGAAATATTGCATTATGTTAAATTATGCCACCTATTATGCTATGTATTCTAAAAGCATCCCTTCCAACCAATCTCCCTTTTTCCAAGAGCTTAGTTGGTTCCCATTAGAGTTGGTTCCCATTAGAGACATGGAATATTCTCTGTAATGCTTCCCATATAAAAAGATCAGGCCTTAAAGACCAAGTAGAGTCAGGCAAGTTTATCTCACCATGGCATTTTCCTGACCAAACAGTCAAACTAGCTCTCTCTTCCAGGAAACTCATGATTAGCTTTTGTTTGGAGAAAGACAGGCTCTTCCAGGCTAAGCCTACTTGGCTGAACAGTGCCTCACTCTCCCTCTGGGAATCATGAGCTGAAATGAATAGTAAATTGGGTCTTCGAGGAACCCAGGTTCATAGGTGAAGCCAAGGCAAGGCTCTGTGCATAGATAT
The DNA here is from genome assembly GCF_020171115.1 of Neogale vison. Lineage (NCBI taxonomy): Eukaryota > Metazoa > Chordata > Mammalia > Carnivora > Mustelidae > Neogale > Neogale vison. Next base: position 130,407,324 of record NC_058098.1, read on the forward strand.
AGTTAGACCCAAAATTGTTGAGCCACATGATTTCTCAAAATAAAACCATCTGGGTCCCAAAACCAAAGGTGCATGATCCAGAATCTAAGAATTCTCGTTTGAGTTAAAAAAATAATAATAAACACAGATAAAACTTTATCACCCTGTAAATTTATACATAACTCAGATAAAAACCAAATGAAATAAATAAAATAATAAAAATGAGTAAATCATTCTTTATCCACCATAATTTGATCCTCAATTCTGATTTATACCAATCATAATTTATAAAATAAAGAGGCACAGCTCACTAACAATGAATGACTAATAAGCTAACAAAATGGCTATCATTATTATAAAAGTTAGTAAATTATTTAAAAAGATGAGTAGGCAATGTGATCAAATGAATGGAATCAAAGAGAAATGGACCATTTATATTGCTGGTACACCCTCTCAGTATGCACAAATAAGATGAAAGTAAATACAAGATAATAAAAAGGGGATGGCAGAAATGACCCTAGATTCATCATCGGAAATGAAAACAAATGTCCAAACAGAAAGGATAGAGAGACTTCTGGAAATTATGAGGCACATGATTGCCATGCCATATTGTGCTGTTTCTTTAGTGTTTACTAATATGGTTTTCCTATTGGTATCTCACAAAATCTCTCTCTCTCTGTTTCACCCACATTCACATTCATACACAATAAATCCTACAGTCTCTTTATCACATTCCCAGTAAGTTCGGTTTTACTAAAAAAAGATAATTTTACAAAAGTAAAATGAAGATTGTTTAAAATAATGGTATCAATTATTATTTTAAAATCTGGTATTTAAAAAATCTTGCTTAAAGGACCATGCTGGATAACTCAAGATCATTATATTCAGGAAGAGAGTGAGACAGAGGAGTAGAGGAAGCAGAAGAGGGAAAAGAACTGCTACATAAGATGTGTGAATAGCCAGTGTGGACTAGGTGTTTTACATATATTATTTTGATTAGTTCCCATGTTAAGGAGAAGAGAATGGAGATTCAGGAAGATTAAGTGAACATCTAGAAAGCAACAGAGTTAGGGACTGAATGATTGTCTTTCTGACACCAAAGGCTATGTTCTTTGTAACTTTATCTCTTCTGTTTATTCTCTTCTAGGACTCTTTTGCGTGTATGTAAAGCAAAACATAAAATAATTGTGTACACTAAAATATTACATAAATATTATGATAGAAAAAAAATCTAGAATTGGGAAAACAAGTTAAAGGAATAACAATGAGATAATCAATCATGGTACAACTCTAAAGTGAGCAACCATGAACAGGAAAAATTCTGTAGAATTTACAATAACATGAACAATGTTTAAACTGAAATGACATGGAACATTATTGTAATGGTATGGTAATGGTTAAGCAGAGAAGTAAAGACATAAATCAATTCATGAGAAAAATATGGCCATATCTCTTGTGAATTTAAACACAAAAATCCTCAACAAAAATGTCAGCAAATCAAATCCAACAATGAATCAAAAGAATTGCACACCATGTCCAAATGGTATCTATTCCAGTTATGAAAGGATGGTTCAATATTAAAAAGTCAGTCAATGTAATCCTCCACATCAACAATCCAAAGAAGAAAAGTCAAATTATGCAATCATGTCAACTGATGCAAAAAAAATTATACAAAATCCAACACCCACGCGTGATAAAAAATTCTCAGCAAGTTAAAAATAGAAGGAAACTAATTTACTTTATTTTTTTAAAAAGTCATATGCAAAAAATCCTATAATTACCATTATATTTAACGGAAAAAGATAATGCTTTCCTCTTATGAACAAGAACAAGAACAAGGCAAGGATGTCCATCATCACAACTCTTATTTAACATAGTACTAGAAGTCCTAGTCAGTGCAATGAGACAAAGAAAAGAAATAAAAAGCAATCATAGTGGAAAGGAATAAACAAAACTGTCCCTATTTGTTGATGACATGACTGTCCACTTAGAAAGTCACAAGAAATTAAAAGAAAAAAATCTTAGAATGAATTAGTGAGTTTAGCAAGGTTACAGAAAACAAGCTTATGACATATTTCTCTATATTAACAGTGACTTTGTGGAGACAATTTTAAAAAACACAATGCCATTTACTATCCTCTAAAGAAAATGAAATACTTAGGTATAAATGTAACAAAAACTGTATAGGACCTATATGCTGAAAATTATGAAATGCTAATGAAAGAAAGTTTTTAAAGACCTAAATAAATGGTGCTCACTTCGGCAGCACATATACTAAAAAAAAAGACCTAAATAAATGGAAATGTATATTGCACTCATTTATAGGAAGACATAGAGTAGTAAAGATGTCAGTTTTCCTGAATTTAGCTAAAGATCTAATATAGTTCCTACCAAAATCCCTTCAAGATACTTTGTAGACATATAAAAGCTTATTCTAAAATGTATTTGAAAACACAGTGACTATAATACATAAAAAATCCAAAAAGAGAAGAACATGGGATTAATCACTCTATATTCAATACTAAGTTACTATACAGCTATAATTTTGAAGACAGTGTGGTATTAGAGGAATAAACACAAAGATCAACGGGACATAGAGCAATAGATGAAATTAATTCCTGATAAATTACAGAAGCAATTCAATGCAGGATGGATGGTCTTTTCAAGAAATAAGGTTGGAACAATTGGATATCCAAGTGAAAAAAAAAAATACACACACACCACCAAAACCAAAGCCAAACAAAACAAAATTCCCCTCACACTTGATATAAAATTTCCTTCAAAATGGATCATGGACTTAAATATAAAGTGTAAAAAATATATAAGAGAAAATCTTCAGGATAAAGGGCTACTCATAGTCCAATACCTAGCTCAATACCAAAAACATGATACACAAAGGAAATGGTGATGAATGGGATTTAAACAAAATTAAAAATGTTTGTTCTTTGAAAGACCCTATTAAGAGGATGAAAGGAAAAGCTATAGGCTAGAGAAAATATGCAAACCTTATTATCTGACAAAGAATTAGTGTCATTATATATACATATATATATATTTATAAGAGAGAGAGTTTATATACATATAAACTCATAGGAAAGTAACAAACAATCCAACTATGAAATGGGCAAAAGACATGAATGATTGTTTTACTGAAGGAGAAAAAGAGAAGGCAAATGAAAAACCCATTAGCAAAAGTCATTTTACAGTAAGTATTATTCTTCAGAAATAATAACTAAGCAACTTCAGTACATATTTTCATATCTATATTACTTTTCATGTTTCCAACACAACAAAATATGAAAATAGCAATTGAGGTCCCTTTTGACTTTTCCACATTCACTCCAATAGTCAAAAACCAAAGTAGAATGTCTATAGAAATATTCCTAAATGATTATTCTTAAACTTTAATTGGTGTACTCAAGGAGCTTCCCAGGTTGAAAAATTACCAATATATATTTTTAATTATGTGGAAAAAATTCAATTTTATACTGAATGCATCTGTAATATTTGCATCTAAATATCACCAACTTTTTAAGTTGAAGTCATATGCTTAAGCCTCTCTGATTAAAACCCTCAAAGACACTGAGCCCCTAATAGACACGAAATGTAATAAGACTTGCCCAAGGAGCCAGTCTTTTCCAATGAGGAAAGGAACAATGGCTAAGAAAGTTGTTAGAGCAGTCCAGAGCTCTAAGACAAAGACTTGTTCTTCCTGTGGGGTCCTTGGATTGCTTTCCATCACTCCCTGGGTATTCCTTTTGGATGATATTCTTGGAAAAAATTCACATTGATCTTTGGTTTATTCCATTGCTTCTCCAAGAAGCCAAATTTAAAAACTGACCTTGAGCTCAAGTAACTTCTAATGTGTCACATATGGAGGAAGGAAGATAAAGCTCTGTCTGTGGTTGAGAAAGAATAATTCTGCCAAAGCAGTGTTCTCAATAGCACTGATGATAATAATAACAATAACTCCATGTATTATTAAAGTGCTTTATATTTACCAAGTGTTTTCACATATATTATAGCACTGGATTCTCATGAAAATGCTCTGAGGTAGGTGAGAAGATACTATTTATATTATCCTCAGATGGAAATAATATCTGTTCCTTATCTAAATTAATCAACTAGCAAGTGTTGCAAACAACACTTGAACTTCAAATCTCATTTGTAGCATTAAAGAAATTTTTAAAGATTACAAATAAATCATCCCAGCAGCCTATAGTGACTGATCCAAATGTTGTAATTGGTTAAGATTTGGTCCATGGGCATTTGCGTTTTACATACTGATCAGAATTATAGTATTGTATTCTGCATTTATATATTTATTATATAATAATCTGTTCATGTCATGGCATAGTTTTTATAATCATGTTGTTATTCTATGGTGTGGGGAATTATAATTTATTTCATCATTCTACTCTATATGATTTTCTTTCTTTAATCATTGACTTAGGATAAATTTTTAGGTCTATGAGCTGTTGTCAAATCTTTGAAGATTCCACATCATTAGTGCTACAAGTTCATATTCTCAAGTAAAATATAAAAATTTGCATTGAGACTAGCTGTATTTGCAAATACAACACAAGCTTATCACTAACTCCAAGAGTTACCATTTTTAAGTTGGAATAAGTATAAATGTAACTTCATTTATTCACTTACTCAACAGCAAATTGAATCTTTTCCATAATTAGGTAATTCCATTTCCTATCATATATATATATATATATATATTTTCATTCATCTATTAAGGTCTTGATATTTTTTCTTATATATTGAATAAGATACTTTAAGATAAAAATCAACTTTTTTTTTAAGATTTTATTTATTTATTTGGCAGACAGAGATCACAAGCAGGCAGAGAGGCAGGCGGGGAGGGGGGGAAGCAGGCTCCCCACTGAGCAGAAAGCCCAATGTGGGGTTTGATCCCAGGACCCTGAGATCATGACCTGAGCCAAATTCAGAGGCTCAACCCACTAAGCCACCCAGGTGCCCCAAAATCGATATTTTTCATAATTGATGAAGCATTTTTCAGATTTGTTTCTCTTTAGTTTTATTTTTTTTATTACACAGTTATTTTTCTCTCTAGTTTCTTCTGTAGCCTTAAAGCAGAGGAAGTTTTCCCCTCACTCTACTATTTTCAGGACCATTTTCTGTTTTGCTCTGACTAAACTTTAAAATCATAGCTCTGTTTTTGATCAATATGGAATATTTTTATAAGAAATTTGAATATAACTTTTTAGAAATACAGTTTCTTTTGTTTTTTTTTAGTTTATGCATGCATATAATTTGAACAATTATATATATTATATATAATATATCTGAGAGACTTATCATAAAATAAGGGTTTCTTACTGCTACACCTACTGCTACACCATGAATATTCCTCTTCCTCAGTGCTTTCTACTTTCCATATCTCTAGAGATATGTATAAACATGTTTATATTTATATATTATAAATATATATATTATATATTTTATTATATAACATGTTTATACATATATGCAGAGTATTTATATTGTTAATTTTTGATTTTTTAGTTTTAGGCATAGATACTATCTTCTCAAGAATGATATATGTGCTTAATTCTCTTTTCACAGACCACATTACTATGTACACACACACCTTCAGACTTCCATCCCCCCAATAAAGATACTTTTATGTTGCTCAGGACAATCTATTAAGGTTACCTAAATGTTATTTATAACTGAGGCATGCAGCAAGCTTTAATTACTTTTCCTATCTTGCATAAACTTTGTTCTCTTTGGATTCAATGGCTGTTTTATTTACTTTTGTTTTCTTCGTTGCCTGTGTTATTATGACTAATTCACCCCCAAACTGTTCCCCAGTGTTCAAATACATCCAGTTTTCTATCAGTTTCATCTTCTTGGAAAACTTTTATTCCAGAGCCTCTGACTTGCTCCAATCTGGACTACTTACTCTCTAAGCCTGTTATCCAGCTTTTATCCTAGCATTTCTTTTCAGCATCCCTAGTAGTTAGGGTAGGCTGCAATAACAGATTCCCAGAACAGGAACTTCTTTCTTGTTCATGTAACAATCCAAGATGGCGGCCAATGGTTAGTGGGTGTCTTCTCTTCAGGGTGGTCAGGTTGAAATCCAGGGTTTTGTTTTGTTTTGTTTTGTTTTGTGTGTGGGTTTTTTTTTTTTTTTTTTTTTTTTTTTTTTCATCTTGTAAATCTACCATTTACTGGGACCTTGAATCCTCAAGGTCACCTCAAGGGGAGTTAGAAGAGACACTTCTTTCACTTCTTGAAATCAGTGGCTTGGAAGTAACAAAGACAAGTTTATACCACTTAGTCCTGAGGCTACATTTAAATGCAAAGGATTTGATAGATACAGTCTAAATATGTGCCTAAAAGGACAAGAAAAGAGATTTTTACTGACTACTAGAAACCTCTGCCAATTATTACCAAGGGTATTCCTTTTGTCACTTGCTTGAACTAAAATCTCGTTTCCCAGATCCTCTTTTCTTCTCTTACTTTTACTTTCCTAGTTGGTAGAGTACATGCTAAAGTAGCTTTTTGAGAAAGGTATATTTTTAGTGATATTGGTATCCCAAAATATCTTTATTCTACTTTCATATTTAATGGCTGTTTTAATGGAGTACAGAATTCTAGGTTGGAAAACACTTTCTCTGAAAATTTAGAAGGGTTTTCCACAAAAGTTTCAAAGGTATTGTTCTGTTTCTATAGAGTTTAAAGTCATTCTATTCATAATCTTTGGTATATTTGATTTTTTTTTTCCTTTCTGGGAGCCTGAAGATCTTCTCTTGGCCACAAGATCCATTTGATCCATTTTGCTGGGTATTTGCTATATATTTTATTATATAACTCATCTTCCTCAATTTTGGGAGATACTTGATTTATTTCTTGATGATTTTCTCTTTTTTTTTTAAAGGTTTTATTTATTTGTTTGACAGACCGAGATCACAAGTAGGTAGAGAGATAGGCAGAGAGAGGGAGGGGGAAGCAGGCTCCTTGCTGAGCAGAGAGCCCGATGCATGAGCCCGATGGGATCATGACCTGAGGTGAAGCCAGAGGCTTTAACTCACTGAGCCACCCGGGTGCCCCTGTTTTGTTTGTTTGTTTGTTTTGTTTTGTTTGTTCTTATTTAAGACTATAATTTTGGATATTGCTCCTCCTGAGATGATATTCTAATATTCTTATTTTTCTTTCCTATCTTTGATCTCTATTTGCTTTACTTTCTGAGAGAATTCCTCACCGTCAGCTCCTAAAGCTTCTAATCACTTCATCACATTTTATAATTTTAATTTTCAAGACCTTTTTCTTAGAGTCATAGTATCCCTTTTTGTGGCATACTATTTTTGTTTCACTGAAATAATGTCTTTCAACTATTTTCAATACAGAGATATTTTCAATATTATCTCCCTGCATAATCTGTTCTGTTCATATTGTTGCTTTCTCTTTATTCATCTTAGTCTCTATCTTTTCAATTAGGCACTTTGCTCAAATACTTCAGGATCTTTGGATGTCTGCCCATGTTTATGAGTAGATCTCTAAAGGCTAATGGAAACCATTGAACATTCTGTTTGTTTTTCAACTGTGGGTTTCATTTTAAGGAGTGATGTGACCTGTCTATTTTATTGAAAGCAGCATTGGTGTGTATCTTCAGGTATTTTCTTGTTGATCATTCAAATTCTGCATAAAAATGCATCACCAGTCTCTTAAAGAAACACAAGCCAAGGACGTACAAACCAGGCTCCTAGGGTTCTAAGAGCACAGTAGGAAAAGTGTGATGTAGGACACCCAACATTCAGTGCACAAACTGATGATCTCTCAATTTGTAGTAAGATTTCCCTTCCTTCAACTATACCTAATATTCTCAGTCCAGAGATACACAGCTTTACCTCTCCAGAGACTAAACGTCCAGTCTTCTGCCAAGGTGGGAGAGGAGTAGTTTTCCAGCTGACCAAAGGAGGGAGTAAAACTGGTGGCTTAACAGTTTCCTGAAGCAGAATTTAATCCAACCTCCTGTTTTCAACAACTTCTTTATACACTTCATCTTCCCTGCTTGCAGAGGTACCCAGTGCTGACAATTTCTGAGCCTTTTGGGAGATTTGTGGTATAGATTGAGTAGCTGCTCAGCTTTCTCTACTGCTGGCCTAGGATTCCATTTTTGTTTTTGTTTTTTGTTTATTGTTTTTCTTCAAGTTAGCTAAGTGGTTTAGTGCCCATCTTGTTGCTATTGCCACTTCTCAGTTTCTCTGTGCTTTTGTACATGTATGCCTAGAAAATATTTTAGTGAGGTTTCAAGGAACAGTGGAAGTAAAAACACTCAATCCTTCATCTTCAACCTAGAAGTCCTTAATATAACTTCATTTTCCAAATCGTTTTCCTATCAGAGCACCAATTAATAAATAATCATTATGTTCTCCTTATTTTGAGTTTAGTTTGACATATACCAAGTTAGTTTTTTATTTTATTTTATTTTATTTATTTGACAGAGAGAAATCACAAGTAGGCAGAGAGGCAGGCAAAGAGAAAGAGGAGGAAGCAGGCTCCCGTCCAAGCAGAGAGCCCAGTGTAGAACTTGATCCCAGGACCCTGAGATCATGACCTGAGCCAAAGGCAGATGCTTAACCCACTGAGCCACCCAGGCACCCCTACCAAGTTAGTTTTATTTCTAGAAATCATACTCTAATCAAACAATCCATTTTTACAACAAGTAACATATATATTTTTTTCTTTTCTAGAATATATTATCATATATAGTAGTTGCTCAGTACAAGCTAGTTCTGCTTATTGCTTCATTTATTCAGGTAACCCATGTGGAAAGAACTCTGTTAAGAATAATCATGCAACCAGTTTGCCAATAATACCACATGCCGACTTTGTTTTTTATTTTGTTTTGTTTTGTTTTTAAAGATAGATATGTCCTTAAAATTAGTTCCAATTCCATTAATCATCTCTCTTCCAGTATATGTCAGCCAAGGCTGTTTATATTCCAGGTCTAAAAATTAAAAATCCCCTGGGTTGACAGTTTACCATTGAAGATGATCCATCCATTTAGCCTAATCTCCTCTAACCAGAAACATACAGAGAGACACATATAACCACACCTTCCTAACCTTCCACAACCTTCCTAAGCCATGTGTGTCTCACTCTGATTTCTGGCCCTTTGATGCTCAGTGACATTTTCTGCTACAGAGTATCAAGATATTTTGCCAGACATGAGCTTTAGCAATCTCAGTAACATCTTTTTACCATATTAAAGATTAAAAGGGGGAATCAGTTTTGTAATTTACCAGGAAAAAAGGCCTATGTGGAGTCATTTCTGATCTTCTAATCCAAGATTCTCTTCCATGTGCATTCCTAAATATTTTTCCTCTTACTTGACCTTTCTTATTGCTAATATGGAATATAAAATGATCTATGTATGCCACTCTTCACTTTTTATTTTTTTTTTATTTTTTTTTTAAAGATTTTATTTTATTTATTTGAGAGAGAGAGACAGTGAGAGAGAGCACGAGCGAGGAGAAGGTCAGAGAGCGAAGCAGACTCCCCATGGAGCTGGGAGCCTGATGTGGGACTCGATCCCGGGACTCCAGGATCACGCCCTGAGCTGAAGGCAGTCGTCCAACCAACTGCGCCACCCAGGCGTCCCCACTCTTCACTTTTTAATGCAAATATCTATTACCAAGTTTAAATGACATTTACCTATTCAGAATGAGGTTTTTTGTTTGTTTTTTTTTTCTCCCATATAGATTTATCCTGGGGGGGGGTTACTTTTACTATAATTCTAGTCTCATCATAGCTGGCAAATAATTATTAATCAAATAATCATCTTTGAGTTATACCTAATATAACTATCCTCATTACATTATGTTGCTGCTTTACTTTTCTATTGTTCCTGAATGATAAAATTTATTATCTGTAGCCATTAGAATAACCAAAATGTATAGACCAGAAGGACTGCTGGCTACATGAGGGAAAAGCCTACATGTTTCAAGGTCGAGGTAGTGGTAAGAAAGATCAATAATAAATACGGAAAAAAAAGCACGAGAAACAATAATTTCATATTTATAAGAAATATTACCCTATATATGGCACCCCTGGGAAAGATAATTTAGTTATTTATAAAAGAATTGTATATCAGTTTTAAACTGTTTTGTTTCTTATTCTAGGTCTTATTCATCTTAGAGGTTGATTGTGTGATTTTTGGCTTATTCTTGTGATCACTCAGAGACATTAAAACAATGGTGTGAACTCACTGGAACATTCTCCACCTAATCTCACTGGAAAAGTATAAAGTATTTAATGGCCTATTTATGGTTCTCAAAAACTTGATTTAGGGTGGGAAACATTGGACTAATCTACTTTTCTGCAATCAAAAGCACATACCAAAGAGAAGATAGTCTCTCAAATTAGGAACTCAGGGTCCAAAAATAAAATGCAATCCAAATGTTTGCTAAGAAGAGACTAGGAAGAGACAAAGATTCTCAGCCCACCCCACCCACTCCCACTCCCACCAAAAAAAAAAAAAAATATCCTCAATGAGACATTTGCAAATGCTTTAATGCTCAGACTCATGAAAAGAGTCATCTTTGTAATAAGGCAGTTAAAATAAAGTGGCTAAAGTAAAAACCAAGGGGGCAGGCAAGACCAAGCCTGATCTTTTCCCCACCACAAATATAACTTCTCTTAACTCTGAATTTGTTGACTTTGAAGACAATCATCAGAGGCTGAGTAATACCCAACCTTTCCATTCTGAGGTCTCTCAGAATTCTTTCCTTTTGGCCTTCACATCCAAGAATAATACACATCCCAATTATCCCCTGGGCTAAGGGGCCAAATCTACATAGTATTTCATTTCAGGAAATGAACATCTCAGGGTCTTTCCTCTATGTTTTGCTCCTGCTTAGGTATGTTTACCTGATTATAAGAGAAGATAAAGCCATTTACATATGTTTATGGGTGTTTTTCATACAAAGAGAAACTAGTTTACTTGATCAAACAACAAAGCACCAAGCATAACCAAACTGGGTTTTCCTTGCCCTGGTCATTTTCCCCAGCTTCTACATCAAAGCTTGCACAGGTATTTCTGGCAATGTCTAAGCGAGTTAACGTAGCCATTTGGTGCAACCAAATAAAGAGAATTAGGACCAGCTCAGTTTAAACAGAATAAATATCAATGTTGTGCTAAAAAAATTACCAAAAAAATTTACAAAAAAATTGCCAAAAAATAATGTGATTTATCCTTTAGGAAAGACTGGTGAGAAGTATGTGTGAGGGGTGGGGAGAAGCGGGTAATGAGGAAGAAGAGAGAAGGGTGCACATGACTCAATTTTTGGAAAAGTCTGAATAAATAATAATCAAGCTAATGGCAACTAGAAGGAAACACCCTAATGATTCTGAATCAGTAATGCTTTAGAACTAATATAGTTTGAATTTTAAGATTTCAGTCTTAGAGCTAACCTTCTAAACTAAACACACACACACATTTATGATACAATTCAGTTGATAGAGTTATCAGTCACAATATAGAAAAAGAATCAATAAATCCACAGAAGACAGAGTTAAATGAAAGAAAGAGAGAGAGAGAGAGACCCAGATCTCTAATCAGATCTCTTTGGTAGTGTAGTTTAAGGGAAAATGGCAGTCTTCAAAAAGCCAGTCTCTGTCATAATACCTATTAGCATAAGTCTTGGGAAAATCATTTAATTTAATTTCCTGGTTACTTAGATTCTTTTTATGTAAAATGGGAATGATATTAAACTTCACTGATTTCTTGGAGGACTAAATGAGATATGATATGAAAGGGCATTCTATAAATGTAAAAAACAATAAATATTAGCAAAATATGAAGGCATTTATATACTTCATATTCATACATCATTGGTGGGAATAAAATGCATTACTAGAATAAACCTACTAAAAGGCAATTTGTATAAAGTACAATGGACTTTTTCATACCACTGATCCACATATTTATATATGGGACTCTATTCTAAGAAAATAATCAGAGATTTGGACAAAGCATTGTTCCCAAACATGTTCACTGCAGGGTTACTTAAGATAGCCAGTCAAGTGGACTCAGCCTTAATGTCCAATAGAAGAATAGTACATCTAAATGATACTCTATTAAGACTATCTCTGCAAAATAACTTTAAATAATAGTAGTGAGTCACTTTTTCCTGAATTTCCATTTTTTTCATTTATAGTTCAGTCAGTGGTGTAGGAATAAAGCATTCTGGTAGATGGTCTCTTTATAGCTCTTTATAGCTCAGTGTTCATAACCCACAGACTGCAAATACAAATATACATCAACCACTGTCTATTGACTGAATAAATAATATGGATTGGACATATATGAAAAATTAATTTTTTCAAAATATGCAAATGTAATTGTGTTTAATAAGCTAAAAATCCATTTTAAATGATTACCAGCTTCATAGCAAAGACTTTTTTAATAGCATGTAGTGCTATCCACTAATAGTGTTAAGTGCTCTTTTTTAAATTTAATTTTATTTATTTATTTGACAGATAGATAAAGATAGCAAGAGAGGGAACACAAGCAGGGGAAGCAGGAGAGTTAGAATCAGGGTTCCTGCAGAGCAGGGAGCCCAACGCAGGGTTTGATCGGATCCCAGGACTCTGCGATCATGACCAGAACAAAAGGCAGATGCTTAACCACTGAGCCACCCAGGTGCCCCCAATAACTGATTTTCAAATGAGCCAGCCTTGCATAACCGGATAAATTCTCCTTAGTCATGGTTTATAATTCTATTCATACTTTTTTGGATTCAATTTGCTAAAATTTTGTTGAGAATCTTTGCATCTATATTCATGAGGGATATTGGTCTATGGTTTTCTTGTAACATCTTTGTCTGGTTTTGGTATTAGAGTAATGCTGGCCTCATAGAATGAGTTAGGAAATATTCCCTCTGCTTCTATCTTCTGAAAGAGAGTATAGAAAGCTGATGTAATTTCTTCCTTAAATGTTTGGTAGAATTCACCAATGAAACCATATGGGCTTAGTGCTTTCTGTTTTTGAACTGTAATAATTAATGTTTCAATTTCTCTAATATAGGCCTATTTGGATCATCAATTTCTTCTTGTGAGACCTTTGGCAGAATGTATCTTTCAAGGAATTGGTATGTTTCATCTAGATTTCATCTAGTGTGTGGGTATAGGGTTGTTCAGGAGTATTCCTTTCTCATAATTTTAATTTTCAGGGGTTCTAGTGATGTGCATGCCATCTTTCATTTCTGATATTAGTAATTTGTGTCCTCTCAATGTTATTGATCTTTTCAATAAACCAGCTTTTGGTTTTGTTGATTTTTTCTAGTTATTTCTTATTTTCAATTTCATTGATTTCTGCTTTGATTCTATTTCTTTTCTTCCACTCACTTTGGATTTAATTTGCTCTTCATTTTCTAGTTTCCCAAGTAAAAACTTAGATTGTTGATTTTAGATCTTTCTTATTTTCTAATCTATGCATTTGATGCTATAAATTTCCATATAAGCACTATTTTTGATGCAGAGCACAAATTTTAATAAGCTATGTTTTCATTTTTACTCAGTTTTCCAAAATACTTTAAAATGTATTTTCTTTGATATATGTATTATTTAATCTCCATATATTGTCTAGTTATTTCTCTCTTCTTGATTTCTAGTTTAATTCCATTGTAGTCTAAAACCAACCATTTCTATTCTTTTAAATGTGTTGTTTTTATGGCTCCTAATTTGTTCTATCTTCATGAATATTCCATGTGGGATTGAGGGAAAAAAATGATATTCTGTTTTCATTGGATAAAGTAGTCAATAGATGTCAATTGGACCCTGTTCATTAATGGTATTGTTTAGTATGACTATATGCTTACAGATTTTCTGCCTGCTAGATCTGTCCAATTTTGTGGGGGGGGTGTTAAGTCTTTAACTATGATAGTCAATTCATATATTTTTCTTTGCAATTTTATCAGTTTTTTTCCTCACATACTTTGATGCACTGTTGTTAGGCATATACACATTAAGAACTAGTAAGTCATCTTGGAGAATTGATGCATTTATCATATGTAGTGCCCATTGTTATATATGATAACTTTCCTTTCTTTGAAGTCTTTTCTTTTTTTTTTTTTAAAGATCTTTGAAGTCTTTTCTGTTTGACATTAATATAGGTACAAATATATGAACTCCTGCTTTCTTTTAATTAGTGTTAGCATGGTGTATTTTTCTCTATCCATTTGCTTTTAATTTTTATGTGCCTTTATATCTAAAATGGGTTTCCTGTAGACTGTATACAGTTGGGTCACATTTTTTATTTACTCCGATAACCTCTGTCTTTTAACTGGTACATGTAGAGCATGGACATTCTAATATTCTAATATAGATAGATTCATACCTACCATATTTGTTACTGTTTTCTTGTTTCTTGTTTCCTTGTTCCTAGTTTTGTCTTCCACTCTTTCGCTCTATGTTTTTTATGGTTTTATTTGCACATTTTATTACTCCATTCTCTCTTTGCCAGCATAATGGTTATACTCTTTTTCCTCCTTTTTTTAGTAGGTTGCCCTAGTGTGTTCAATATATATTTACAAGTAATCCAAGTCCACTTTCAAATAACACTATAGCAATTCATGGATAGTATGAGTACCTTAAAGATTAAAATTAACCCTAGTTTTTTCCTCCCATCCCTTGTATCATTGCTGTCATTCATTTCACTTATACATAAGCATACACAAGCATAGATATGATATATACATAAACATACATAATCAAATACATTGTTACTATTATTATTTTTAACAAACTGCTACCTTGGATCTATTAAGAGTAAGAAAAATAAAAGTTTCTATTTCACTTTCACTTATTCCTTCTTCAGTGCTCTTTCTTTCTACATGTAGATCTGACTTCCTGATTTATATTATCTTCCTTATATCTAAAGAACTTCTTTTAACATTTCATGGAAGGCAGGTATCCTGGCAAACATTCTCTCACTTTTTCTTTGTTTAACGAAGTATTTATTTCTCCTTCACTTTGAAGGATAATTTTTCTGGGTACAGAATTCTAGATTGATGATTTTTTTCACTCAATGCTTTAAATATTTCACCTCACTCTCTTCTTGTTTGTGTTATTTCTGAAGAGAAGTTAGATGTAATTCTTATTTCTATTCTTTTATAGGTAAGGGTCTCCCCCTCAAGCCTAGCTTCAGTTTTGTTTTGTTTTTTTCTTTTTCTTTAGTTTTCTGTACTTTGGAAATTATATACCTGGTTATAGTGATTTTGTTTGTTTTTCTGCATTTATAATGCTTGATGTTCTCTCTGATCTTCCTGGATCTATGGTTTGGTATCTGACATTAATTTGGGAGAAATTCCTAGTCATTATTGTTTCAAATATTCTATTCCTTTATCTCTTTTTCTCCTCTGGTATTCCCATTATGTGTATTTTACATCTTTTGTAGAAAACCCTGTCTCTGAATATTCTGTTTTAGTATGTGTTGTTTTCTTTCTTTCTTTTTTGTTGTTGTTGTTTTATTGTTGTTTTTGTTTTTGTTTTTTAGTTTCAGCCTTGGTTTTCTTTGTTATTCAGTTTTTGAGATTCTGTTAATAAATCTTCTTGCTTAGAGATTCTTTTCTCAGCCATGTGCAGTCTACTAATAAGACCATCAAAGGCATTCCTCACTTCTGCTTCAATGTTTTTATTTTTGTTTGTTTTGTTTTGTTATCTCTAACATCTCTTTTTGGTTGTATCTCAGAGTTTCCATCTCTCTATTTATATTGCCCATCTGTTCTTACATGCTGTTTGTTTTATCCATTAGATCCCTTAGCATATTAATCATAGATATCTTAAAGCTTTCATAATCAAAACAGTATGGCACTGGTACAAAAATAAACATATAGATCAATATAACACAATAGAGAGCCCAGAAATAAGTCTATGCTTATTGTCATTTAATACCAAAAAAGAAGGGAAAAATACACAATGGGGGAAAGCACAGTCACCAGTAAATGGTTCTGGGAAAACTGGACAGCTACATGCAAAAGAATGAAACTGGACCACATTTTTACACCATATACAAAAATAAACTAAAAATGGATTTAAGACTTCAATGTGAAACATGAAACCATAAAACTCACAGGAGAAAACATAGGCATTAATCTTTTCGACACGGGCCTTAACAACATTTTTCTAGATTGGTCTCCTCTGGCAAGGGAAATGAAAGCAAAAATAAACTTTTGGGACTATACCAAAATAAAAGCCTTTTTCACAACACAGGAAACCATCAACAAAATGAAAAGGCAATCTACTATATGGGAGAGGATATTTGCAAATTATATATCTGATAAGGGATTAATAACCAAAATATATAAAGAAGTTACACAACCCAACACACACACACACACACACACTCACAGACCCACAGGTAATCTGATTAAAAATGGGCAGAGGACCTGAATAGACATTTTATCCTAGAAAGACATGCAGATGGCCAATAGACACATGAAAAGATGCTCAACATCATTAATTGTCAAGGAACTGCAAATCAAAACCACAACTAGATAACACCTTATGTCTGTCAGAATAAGTAGTACCAAAAGGACAAGAAATAACAACCACTGGCAATGTGGAGATAAAGGAACGCTATTCATATTATTGGTGGGAATGTAAATTTGTGCGACCATGGTGGAAAACAATCTGGAGGTCCCTCAATAAGTGGAAAATAGAAATATCATACAATTTATTAATTCCATTATGATATTTGCCCAAAGAAACAAAAAAGATTAATATGAAAAGATTTATACCCCCCCATGTTTATGGTAGCATTATTTACAATAGCCAAATTATAGATGCAACTTAAGTGTCCATCACTGGGTAAATGGATAAAGAGGATGTGTTGCAGGAATATTACTCAGCCATTAAAAAAAAAAAAAGAATAAGATCTTGCCATTTACAACGCGTATGGACCTAGAGGGTATTGTACTAAGTGAAATAAGTCAGTCAGAGAAAGACAAATACCATATGATTTCACTTATATGTGAAATCCAAAAAACAAAACAAACAAATACATTAAAAAAGCAGAAATGGACCTATAAATATAGAGGACAAGCTGGTAGATGCCAGAGGGAAGGGGGTGAGGGATAGGAAAAAAGGGCTGAGTGGGAAATGCAGGCTTCCAGTTATGGAATGAATAAGTCACAGGACTGAAAGGACAGCACAGAGGATATAGTTAATGGCATTGTAATGGCGCTGTATGGTGACAATGGTAGTTACACTTGGGGTAAGCATATCATAATGTGTAGAGTTGTCAAATCACTATGTTGTATACCTGAAACAAATATAACATTGTATGTCAACTATACTTCAATTTAAACAATTACAGTTGTTTTCAATTCCACGTCTGATAATGACAAAATCCCTGTCATATATTGTTCTGATATTCACCTTTTCTCTTCAAATTGTGTTTTTTGTTGTTTTTTGTTGTTTTTTTTTAATTTGGTATGTCATCACTTTTCCTTCACGGCTAGACATGACATACTGTGTTAAAGAAACTGCTGTAACTAGGACTTTAGTGCTATGTTGGTGAGGTGGGGTGGTGGGGGGAGCATTCTGTAGTCCTGTGACTAGGTCTGTCCTTCAGTGATCCTATGCCTCTAGGCTGTAAGCTTCACAAATATTTTTCAGTTTTCCTCCCCCTACCCCTTGCTTAGGTGGGACAAGATGCCTAGACTTAGCTGAATTGGGCATTTCCTCTCTCCCAGTTGGAAGGGTAGAGCTGACTGGAGTTGGCTATTCTACTTCCTTAGATCAGTTAGGCTCTGATAATACACCGGGAGATCAGGATCTCATTAGCTAGTTTCTCTGAGGGCAGGTTTTGTTAAGAAGAATTGCGTGCTCTGGCCGAATTCAAAATGGTTCCTTTCCCTCTCCCCCTGCTGGAAGCCTGAGGGAATTTTCCTCTGATATTTACTATAGGAATCTGGTTTTGCTGCTTGAGATAGATCTCACAATGTTGTGGAAACCCCCTACACCTGGATTCCCCTGGAGTTTTTAACTTTCAGAGTTATCCACACTGAGCTTAATGATGCATAAATCATCATTCAGTTTTTCCTAACCCTGCCCTGGTCCTCTTGTGAGTGTCTGCTCTGGTAAACTTGACTCCCTATATTCGCCTGTCTCTCCAATCTTGGGGGCAGTAGTTTGCCCTGTGTCTTCCCCTCTCTATGGATCCAAGAAGAGTTGTTGATTTTTCCATTTGTTCAGCTTCGTACGTTGTTAGGATGAAATGGCAGCTTCCGAACTCCTTACATGTGGAACCAAAAAGCAGAAGTCTAATTTTACTATTTTACCTGGCAAAAGATGCAGATGTAATTAAGCTCACTGATCAATTGGTCATAAAATAGGAAGATTATGTAAGTGGACCTAACCTAATCAAATGAATTCTTTAAAAACAAAGAATTTTCTCTCACTGGTGTCCTCAGAAGAGGCTGTCAGTGAGACTGGAAACATGAGAGGGATCCAAAGCAAGGGAGGGTCTCTGATGCTGAGAAGGATGGGGGCCTCATGGAAAGACTCAGAGTCCTAGAGAACTCTAGGACTTACCAACAATTCCAAGGCAATGGGTGGCAAGAAGACAGACAAGAATTCTACCAAAAACTGAATGTCTGTGGATGTGGATTCTTCCCCAGAGTTTCCAGATGAGAGCTCAACCTGGCAGGTATCTGATTTCAGTTTTGTGACACCCTGAGCTGAAAAACCACAGTGCGCTAGACTTCTGACCTACAGAGCTGTGAGCTAATAGTTGGGTGTTGTCTTAAATGATTAAATCCATCACACTTCGTTATAAAGCGATATAAGTTAATATAAGGATCAATGGCTACTAACACACCCAACAACAAGAAATCAGATATTGTGATGATAAAAGAGACAAAATCAAAATATGAAGAAAATAAGACATAAAGAAATCTCACAAAACACATGGAGATCAAAAAAGTTCTGATTAAGCCTCTGGATTCAAAAATCAATTTGCAGGAAAACAGAGGACAGAGGAACCTGTTGAATTATACATGTCTGTGCAATTGCAAATATTGAATGAATGAATGAATGAATATAAGTGTCATATGACAGACTGTGGGAAAAGATAGCTGGAGGGAGACCTTATAGACTAAAAGATGCTTACAAGCTATATTAAAAAAATGTTTTAAAGAGAAAGACTAAACAAGAATATCTAGAAATACATGTGTGAGAGTTTTAAACTATAAAGTAATACAAAAAATGGGTTATCCTAAAAATCAGATGAATACTTAGTTTGTTTAGGGACATGGGGGAAGGAGTTGAGATAGGAATAGAAATAGGAAAGATTTCTGTACTGGCTGGCAACACTTTATTTCTTGACTAGGATTTTGGAAAACCTTTTCTGAAGTTACATGCTGTGAATATTTGTTGGGTGAATTAATGAATGCATTAACAAAGTATAAAAAGAGACTTTGTCTTCATTATTTTACCTGACAGCATATAAAGTTGCTTAAAAATTCAAACAACACGATACTCTTCATGAGGTAAGTTCTGTCTGTGATATTTAATCAGGTGACTCCCAAAGTCATTGGGGGAAAAAGAGACCACTTTGCCATTCCCTTAGGAACACCTTTTCAGCCCAAGTCCTTACAAAATAGATGGGAAGTACAGTCCTGCTCAACAAACTCAAATGTTTACAGAGCCCATGCAGAAACTTAACTGTCAGTGCTGTCTAAGAAGAGGTGATAAGACTTCTGTTTGGGGAAAAGCAGGGAGTTCAAGGGATTAGGGGAAACTGGAAGTCACTGAGCTTCTCTAAAAGAGGGTAAAAACTGCTGTTTTATAGCCTTTCTAAGGTATGGGGGGAGCTCAGGGCCAAGTGTTGCCCAAGTATTTTTCAAAGGGAGTTTAGAAATTCTTACATTTATGTGAAATTCCTCCCCCATTTTTGTCATTTAATCATGCAAATGTAGAACACTGTGTGGGCCCCCGCTGTACCAGCCAAGCTAAACACCCCAAGGCCAGGTTCAGCCTGCAGCCTGCCAGTCTGTCACTTCTGCCTGGCTCAGAAGGAGGACTTGCACATTTCTGCTGTGCCATCCCCTTGCTGTGACCCCAGCATCTTCCACTATGTAGGTGTGCGCCCAACAGCTTGTATGCTGATTCTTGTGCTACAGAAGGTGACTCCCTGGGCCATCCTCCTGAATAGGACCTTGCCAAAACTTATCTGAAAGATCCTCAACTAGGGCAGCTCTTTTCCCCAAGTTAATTCGCTATTAAATGTGTTGTGTTCTGAAGGGGGCCGGAAAAGATCAACTGGGTGAGGGATGAAAGGTTCCCCCAGGAAGAGGAAAAGTAAGGTCAATCTCTGTCCACAATGGTAAAGTCTGGACAATTCCTCAAACTGCCTGAACCTCCCAGCCTAGATGTTCAGGTCACATGGGTAGGAAAGTCACCTACCTTCTGATTTGAAATTGGGAATATCTATGCATCTCGGGGGTGCTGCAATATAGTGATGAACAAAGCTTATGCAGAAACGGAACGTTGCCAAGCCTCGACTACCATTAGCACTGGGGCTTCATATTATTACACTGCTGTCTACTGAGGAACTCCATAAGTACAATTACACAGCTGGTACCATTCATCACTGTACCCTTGAGTGTGAAAAAAGAATTTGAAATTATAGTCTGAAATGGGCACAAAACTCCTACCGTAAAATAATATTATTACTTCCAGAAATCCCAAATTGTTATAATTTGGCTTTCACCCCAAAGGGGGGGAAAAAACCCTAAGATGGTAGGGGTCCAAAATTTCCAGCTATATTCCAGATGTCTCGGAAGAAAAAGCAATAAATACTGTACTTTGAATAGGAGGTCTTTCCAAAGATATATATATATTTTTTTTTTCTGGAGATTCATTAAAATAAACAAGCAAATCCATATCAGTATGCTAAGTAGAACTTTGTTAGAACATTCCACAAGCCCTGGGGTCCCAGAGGTAGATGTCAGTGTGATTAAATTTCCCCAGTACACTCTGTGGGCTTATTAAAAGGGTATCAACCAGAGGTTCTGGGCATTTCTAAGCATTTATAACCCAACTGGAATGTTGGGTGCCTTTTGTAGGATTCCACAGGTGAGTATGGCTCGTTGGAGAATTGGAAAAATATTTTGTGTGGGGTTTGTTGATACGTATTTATCTTAACACTTTCCTGAGATACCAAGCATGTATCACTTAAGCTGCATGTACTTGAGAATGTACTTCATCTCAGGCATCACATGCCTGCTAGGGCTGCAAAGGAGAGTAAGGGATAGCCTCCATTTTTAAAGAGCTCACCATCTAGTTACAACTCCTTTCTGAGCCTCAGTTTCCTTTTTGGTAAATGAGGGGACTAGATTAATGATTTCTGAAGTTCCTTTCAGTAATTCTATAATGTGATTTCCAAGAACCTGACAGATTCACTCACAATGGCATCTATCTTCTCTTTTTCAGGTGAAATGTGGAATACAGAACACAGGCAGAACATCCAGAAGAGGATGGCATAATTCTCAGGTCAGAGCTTAGGTTAATATACATGATATGCTCCATTATAGACAAGGATGTGACTTCACCTTTGAACTCATCACCTAATTTCTGTGCCCGGAAAAGCAACCTGCCTATACAGTTGTAGGCTTGTGATTGCTTAATACAGGTTATAACATATGTTCATAATATTTTGAAACTGTGAGTAATGTTTCCTTTCATAGGAAATCAAGTTGGCATTACATGCTCCATTATACACATGCCACTGTGAAAGAGAGTATGAAACAAGAAATAGAAAGAATAGAATATTGAGTAGCAAAGGAAATAATCAAAAGAATGAAAAACAAGCCTACAGATTGGGAAAAATGTATTTGCAAACCATGTACCTGATAAAGAGTTAATATTCAAAATACATAAGAAACTCCTACAACTCAATAACAATAACAACAAAACAATTAAAAAACTGACAAAGGACCCAAAGAGACATTCTTCCAAAGAAGACATACAAATGGCCAGTAGTTACTTGAAAAGGTAATCAACATCACTAATCATCAGGGAAGCACAAATCAAAACCACAATGGATATCATCTCACACTGTTAGGATGACTATTATCAAAAAAAGAAGAGATGACAAATGCTGGCAAGGATGTAGAGAAAAGAGAACCTTTGTATATGGTCATTGGGAATGTAAATTGGTAAGCCAATATGGAGAACAGTATGGATGTTCCTCAAGAAACAGAACCACCATACAAGCTAGAAATTTTTCTTCTGCATATTCACTCATAGGAAATGAAATTGATATCTTGAAGAGACAGCTCCCTTGTTCATTGCAAAATTATTTGCAATAGCCAAAATATGAAAACAGTGTAGGTGTTCATCAATGGATGTAAAAAGAAATTGTGGCTTCCAAATACACTGGAACATTATTCAGCTTTATAAAAGGAGATCCTGCCATTTGCAAAAATATGAATGAACGTGGAGTACAGTATGAAATAAGTCAGACACAGACCAGAAAAACTGCATGATCCACATATATGTGGAATTTTAAAAAGTCAAATACATAGAAGGAGAAAGTAGAAGAGTGGTTTCCAGGGGCAGGGGGTGGAAGAGACAGGGAGATGTTGGTCAAAGGGTAAGGAGTCACAATGATGTAAGATGGTTAAGTCTGGAGATCTAATGTACAGTATGATGACCATATTGAATCCTGGCACAATTTACTAAAAGAATCAATTTCATGTGCTCTCATAACATACACACGTGTACACACACACACACGCACACACACAATATGCTAACTGTGAGAAGAGATGTGTTCATTAGACTGACCACAGTAATCATTTCACCATGTACATGCATATTAAACAATCAAGTTGTACACCTTGAACATATACAATTTTTACTAAAAAGAAAGAATAGAACAAACTTGGATTTTAGAATCACCTGCAAAGTGGGAAGACTACTTCAGGAGATTATTGTAAATGAAATAATGTATGCAAAGTATTTAGCATGGCTGGGGATAAGTTCTCAGCAAACTATGACTACTGCTACTATTAAAGCAAATGAAGCAACATGCAGCACATTAAACATGCGCAGAAAATGTTTCTCTCTCTTTCCATGCCTTCCCAGTAGGTACAGGTCCCTTCTCACAATCACAGCTCCCTCTTTATCTCCTTTATATTGCACTTCATATCATAGTACCACCATTTACAGGTTGTTTTGATCCTGCCGACCCTAGAATCTCTCTCCATAGCTTCACATAAAGCACACCAGACCCAGGGACCCACTTAGCAAGCTAGTGGAACTGCTTTCCGGCAGAGGAAAAGATCTCCCCTATCAGTCCAACCTTACCACCATTTGTTTCAAAGTCTTTAGCTGACTCACAATGTATGTTAAAGGATGAAATTGATCCCTTGGGTACAAAGATAGTCACCGTGCCTGCTATGCCTCTCCCTGAATCCAGCTGCTCTTTAGGCTCCACAAACTATAGAATGCCAAAACACTGCTCCTGACACATTGCACCTGCTTCCCAGGGCACATCTCACCCCACACCAGCCAAGCTACAGCTACGGGCCACATTTAATGATTCTACAGTGCTCAGATTAACTCTTTTGCTTGGCTGGCTTTTATGGATGTAGTGAATTCCATTTGGTTTTGTTTTAATAACATCCCAATAAAAGAGCTGGGAAATTAGATGCTAGGAATGACATTTAAATCCTCCATTTCCCTTTACTGCAATAATAGCCTTCTTGATAATAAAGTAGATAAATTTTCTTAAATTATATGAAGTTTTTCCATTTGAAAGCAATTAAAAAATGCTTTCAGTTCTGAATTACAAAACGATTCACTTCAGATTTGAGGCTGACATTTTTATTGGTAATCTGAGTTATAACATGTTCAACTCTATGCCCATTCATTGGCCCCTGATACTTCTGCCAACTTTTTATGGTTTTATGTGAAAGTACAGTATTTAAGCCTCCTCTAAATTCATAAGCTTCCCGTGCTTCTGAAAAAGGCTCTCTCAGTGTCTTAACGCACAACCAGGGCTGATGTTTATTTAAAAACATCTGCTCTCTCCTTCGTGGTAGACCATACCAAAGTAGCCTGACATTTTAAATACTTTTTTTCTTTATACTCTGTGTCAAACAATGAGAGAACGTAACTACTATCATGATGAAAAACTCTTCAGAGTAATTATAAGATGATACAGTAAGTGGACTAAATGATACCCAAAGTAATCAAAAGAAAACATTGGGATTAGCCCAAATGCTGCAAAAGGCCACTTTTAGGGAGATTTCTAGTTCCCTAAATATCTCCATGATTAGGCTTTACATATTAGTGCTCCCTAATTGATAATAAAAATAGCCCCTTGTCATCTTTTTTTCTAAGGTAAGAACGTGAATTACTATTTCGGTGGTGGTGTTTTTGACAAACCAGGAAGAGACCATCTGTGTGTCATTGCTATTTCCACCCTGCAGCCTCCATTGGCCAGAAATTCTTCTAGTGCTACTGACCACTGACTCACTTGAAACCATTCTTCATGGCCATTCTTACCAATATCCAGTGCAGAAATGAATTAAGAATGTAGAGAAATGCTGTTTTAAACTTTTTGTGCACGTGAATCATTTAAGTATCATAACAATGCCCCATAGAGTCCCTGCTCAGCCTATTGTAGTGAAAAAATAGCTATTTCTACAAAAACAAGAGCTTCTAATATTTGCAAGGACAATTTTTGTCAATCCAAATATACTTCTACTAACATTCTCCCAACACACACACATAAACATACACAACACCTGTTTTCTGATACAGATTGAGTAAAAGTAAAGTTTGGTTTAGCCTCTGTTGATAATAGCATTACAAATCCCTTTAATCAGCAGAACACCACATGACTGAAGGCACTTGAACATTCTTTTGGATATGATAAGTGAAGCAAAGGAGACATTGAAAGAAGATGAAAGTCAAACAGGGCTAAATTTCCTGAGGAACAATCTGATAGTCAGAGTATACCCAAAGTAGAAGAGAACAGAGCTCTGTTTATTAGTGAGGGCTGGAAAGGAAAACTGATTTCTCACTGTTGTTGCAAATCTATCTTGTAATCACAGAAACACAGTGCTAGAAGGAAGTCTTAGGACATTCCAGCAGGAAGGGGCACTGTCCTGCTAGTTTGGCAGGGATTCCTGCTCAGGAAGGCTCAAAGCTAGTTCCCCTTGTGAAACTCTTAACATCCTCCTTTAATCCCTACACCTGGAATCCACCACCCCATGGGTTAGGAATCATGGTTTGCCACAACTGCTCACAAACGAATTCCCTAAAAGAAGCCAGAAACAGAGGGCCTTAGAATATGTAGAAAGTAGATACAATAGGGAAATGTTATTTGTGACCTTTTAATATTGTGGCTCACTGTGGTACATAAATCTCTTTTCTGATCGTACTAACCTACCTTGTGAACACACAGGCCTTTGATTGCCTCTTTATTAGTTTAGCAAATGGAGTGATGGGTGAGCTTCTGTCATGGTGCTGACTCTGTTACAAAGTGTAAAGGGAATTCCCATCCACCCATGGACCAAGAGGTGCCCAAATGCCAAAATACATCTGTTTTATTGGACATTCAATAGGAATATTTTGTAAAAAGGCACAATTATAAATCTCTACCTGCTGCCATACTCTCCTGAACCCTTCCAGTCACCATATAAGATAAAAAGCATCCCCTTATTAAAAAGAAAAAAATTGAGGGCAGTGACTGGTTCAGTCGGTTAAATGTCCTACTCTTGATTTTGGCTCAGGTCACAACCTCAGGGTCTTGGGATTGAGCCCTACTTGGGGGGTCCCTTCTCAGCAGGGAATCTGCTTGAAGATTTCTCTCCCTCTCCCTCTACCTCTCCCACTTCTCACTTGTGCTCTCTCTATATATATAATAAATAAATCTTTAAAATCTTTATTTAAAAATAAAATAAATTTAAAAAGAACCAAACACATCACTTGTCCCATGTCCTCCTCCAGCTATAGCCATATTTCTGTCCTTCTCTTTATAGCAAAACCCTTAGGAAAAAAAATAGTTGTGATCTGTGTCTCTATTTCCTCTTCTCCAGTTTTTCCTTGAGTCATTACAGTCAGGCTACTGTCCCCACAATCAACCAAAACAGCTATTTTTTTTAAAGATTCTATTTATTTATTTGACAGAGAAAGATCACAAGTAGGCAGAGAGGCAGGCAGAGAGAGAGAGGAGGAAGCAGGCTCCCTGCCGAGCAGAGAGCCTGATGCGGGACTCGATCCCAGGACCCCGAGATCATGACCCGAGCCAAAGGCAGCGGCTTAACCCACTGAGCCACCCAGGCGCCCCCAAAACAGCTATTTTTAATGTCACCAAAAAACTCCTTACTTGCTCACTGACTGAGTCTTCTTCAGTCTCCTTTATTTATCCATTCCCACATCCCCAATTTCTAAATACCAAAGTGTCTGAAAGTTCAGTCTTCAGAACCCATCTCTTTTTATTTATTCTCTTACTCGATAGCTCTGTCCAGACACACAGGATTCAATTCTATCTATGTGTGGGTGATTTCCAAAGTGTATCTCCACTGAGGACTTCTCCACTGAACTCCAGACCCCAACTGTTTCCTCAACACCCTCGCTGGATGTCCAAGAGAAATATCAAGCTTAGCCTGTCCATTCCATACAGCCCAGTTCCTCCTGAAGTCTTCGCCAACTTATTGAATGGCAATTCCATTCTCCAGGCAATTCCAGCTCACCTCATTCCCCATCCCTCATAAAACTAAAATCATCCTGACTCCTCCCTTTTTTTGGTGCTTTATGTCCAGTCTGCCAGAAAATTATTTTATTTATAGTATCTAATTACTTGCAGCCACTCTAATTCCAGCTATTATCATCATGCACCCAGGTTACTGCCAAAGCCTCCTAGGAGAATTCCTTGCTTCTACCTTGACTCCAAACCTATATTTTCCACAAAATGGGCAAAGAGATCCTTTGAAATTTATATTTAAAGTTTGTCTTTTAAATTATCCTGCAGTAAAATCAATTCTTTGGTGTACAGTACCATGGTGTACAGTACCATTCTCTTCCCTGATACTCCTTGATTAAAACCCTCCGATGGCTTCCTAAAGTCCTTGCTGTGACCCAAGCAATGTGAGCACCAGCTACTTCTCTCCACTCCTTGCTCTGTTTCATACAGCATGCCCTGCTGCTTCTTAAACTCAATAACCACTCTCTTATCTTTGCCTCCCCTCTGTCAACAGTGTTCATCTCCTGAATATATGCAGAGCTTAATACTTTACTTCCTCCAGGTCATGCACTTTATTGGACATTCAACAGGAATTTTCAGATGTGCAAAGGCATCTTATCAGAAACATTTTCTCTGACCATCCAATCTAAAAAAGTAACCCAACTCTCTATGCTCCATACTGTGTTTTTCTTCTCTCTGCAGCAGAGAATCTGACCTAGTATTTCTAATATCTGTGTATCTGTCTGCATATTTGTTCATATGCTTATTATCCATCTCCCCTTACTGGTATGCAAGCTTAAGGAGGGAAAGTATTTGTTGTTCATGACTACACTCCATTGCTAAAATAGTATAATTCATGCAATATTACCCAAAATATGTGAAATCACTGAATCAACACATCAAAGAATGTTAGGTGCTAGAGAGGACCATAGAGAATATCAAATTAAATTGAGTTTATTATATATCCTTTACCCAGAAGAAAAAGTCAGACATTCTATAAGCCACTAGAGACGCAATGGCTTCCAAGTCATTTGAAAATCCTTTACTTGGTGAAGTTAAAAATAAGGTAGTTTTTTTTTTTTTTTTTTTCCAATTTAGGAACTTTGGAAGACATTTAAGTAAGGAGGATGGAGAAGAAAATTCTACAAATAAAAGGAATCCTTAACTGGTTATCATTTTCTACGTTCATGCACATACATACATGTATGATTATCTTGGAGAAGAAATAAAAGCTGGGTCAGCTTTTATGGGGAAGCTACAACCACATATGACAACAATAAGAGAAAAGGAGGGAGGTGCAGGGAACGGTAGTCTGTTTATATATGCTTGGCTGATTAGCTCACTGGATGAGAAAGCAGGATTCCAGGAAAGTAAACAAAATTCACCATGCATGGTGGACAATCATTTTCCTGTGTAGAGAATCTGTGATAAGTATTTATTTTAAAGAAATCGATTTTCTTTAAACGAGATGTGTGGTCCAGATTCTCTTCCAAGCCGCAGTAAATACCACTCCAATCACAATCCTATGAAAGACTCCATTCATACCAGCATAAGCCTTAGGAAAACAGAACCAAATGGGACAATGTGCATTTTGGTGAGAACATTAAATCTTACATAAACAGATGCATGCACATAAACACACCTAATTTCCACCCCACTTCTTTCCATTTCCATAAGAATTCTCTTCTGGATTAATGTTCTACACTTAGTACTGATGTTGCAAAATAAGAAAATACACCATAGTACCTTTTATAAGTGGTACTAATAAAACTTCCATATAAAGCCAGGTTAAATGTGGCCATGCCAACAGCAGATTTTAGAAGAAAGAATAGCAGTTTTGAGGCCTAGGAGAAGCACTGAGGTTCTATTTTAAATGTCCACTACTTTTTTAGTACTCTGAGTTTTGGCTTCAAACAGTCTTCAGTTCAAATCATGGATCTGAAAACCACCAGCAGTGCGATCTTGAGCAGTATTCTTAGCCCTTAGAATCTTGTTTCCTTTCTTCAAAAGGTGAGCACTCCCCACTGCCCCATAAAAACAAGGTCATCATGAGACAGAACTAAGATAACGTTGGTAAAGTGCCTAGCAGTGTTTAGTATATAGAAGATTCTCTCTTATAGGAAACCTGCACTGAATGCAATTCAGTATCAATCTCCTAAAGCCAGTAACACTGAAAGTGGAAAGTACAATGTGTTCTTTGCTCTCCAGTGAAGGAGTGAAAATTTTTAGTGTGTGTTTGTTAATACTCAGGTCCCTAAACTTGATCCCACTTGATTTTATTTTTGTTCTAAAATGTTATGAATTTGCTCCCTGCCACCTGATCCTGATACTGGAGTCACTTCAGCCAGTCCCTTGCACCAAGACCATCTCCTAATCTTTCATTTTACCTTGCCAACTTCATTCTTCACCATGTACTCCTCTTACAAATCCTCGCTTTCAACAATCAACTTAAATCCTGCCAGATACCACCCCTTCTACCTCCTTGCCCTCATTATGCCAACAGAGATCCCCACCCAACTCTCTTCCTCTTTCTTAGAGAAACAAAGAATTGTCCATGGATTTTTTCCAATTATTCACTTCTCACAATGCCGCACAAAGAAGACCATTAAAAGGGCAAACTGATTTCTATGGAATATAGCTTCTAATCCCAAGAAATATATATTTGAATATTAAATTAATATACATTTCTGTCTTAGTGCCCCTGGGTGGCTCAGTCAGTTAAGCTCCCAACTCTCTATTCCAGCTCACTGTCATAATCTCAGAGTTGTGGGATCAAGCCCCATGTCAGGCTCTGTGTTCAGAGGGAGTCTGCTTGAGAGAGAGATTCTCTCTCTCTCTCTCCCTGTGCCCTGTTCCCCCCTCCTTCTCTAAATGAATAAAATCTTAAATATATATATATATATGTATATGTATATATATATATATATGCATATGTGTCCATATACACACACACACACATTTCTGTCCCCATCTATCTGCCTCACTCAAGGGTGATGACATCAAAGAAATGTTAGATATCCAATTCTGCTAAGAATATAAAATGTGCTTTATAAATAAAATAGTGTCCTAGTGTTAAGAACTTTATATAATACATATTATTTTCATAAAACTAATTTTATAGCAAAAGGCAAACTGGAATAAATGGAAAAGTCTATACTTTATATTTTTGATTTTTCCTTTTACATAGTTACCCAATTAGAATAAAAATATGTAGTCTCCAAAGCACATTTTGGTTTTTAAATAAATTACAAATTAACTGTGCAAATCTTTGCATTCAAGAATAAGACAGAACTTTCCTATGAAAACTTTAGCCTTATGGTTGGAACATAGTTGTGAATTTCAGACAAATCCAAACTTTTTTTTTTTTTTTAATCACATTTCTGGTCAAAAGAGAGCAAGAACATGAAATTCTGGGTTTTGTAGCCCAGAAAAATGGTCACAAAGTATAACTATTTGTCAGGTGGGTTTTGCAGATATGAACAAAACACAGAAAAGAGGTGTCTAATAAAAAAAAAAAGAGCGCCTCTTAAATGCTACACACTGTGCTAACCAATGTAATGTCAGACCATCTTATCAATTATCTCAATAATGGGAAAGCACATAGACATGCTATCATTTGTCATTGTTAAAACACTTTAGAATTTATAAGAGACTTTCACAACCTACTAGTTCATTAAAAGTCTTTATAGCAAGTGTAATGAAAGGCATTTTGATTTGGTTGTCTCAAAAGCAAAAGAAGATGGATTATATTTTGTTCCTAGATGTGTCCTTCATAGAGTTTTCCCATCATCATTTTAGAGCTCTGAAATGTCTTACGAAGAAAACAATACTGTAAAAATGGGGTCAGAAAAAAATGGTCATTCTTTATATGTTGTGTCTGAAGTTGTGTCTGAAAGTAATTTTTTAAAAGTTAAGTAAAGATGAGTAAAACCAAATCACTCATCCAGATGGAAGAAGCATATGAACCACACTTTAAATTATGATAACATTTATTTTTTATCTTAAGCTTAAATCAATAGGTGATATGATTCCAGGCCTTTAAAAAGATATAAATCAAATTCATAAGGGTGTCCAAGATAATTTGACCTCAGCACACTGAGACAGAAAATTAGCTCAAGTGGACAGCATGTTTGATTTCTGGCCTCAGACAGGCACGTGCAGGACTCAGTGGGAATAGCATGGGTGTTAGTGAGGGAGGAATTGGCCTGGAATAATGAGGGAGACTTTTACAAACTTGAGTAAAATATTTCATTAAATATTTGCTTTCTACCAACAAGTACAACTTCCCCCAAAATCTTCACTCTGCTCTATTTTTATTTTGCTGAATGGATAGATGTCAAGTAGAATATCTTTCATGGTCTACTAAAAGTATAATTTTTTTTTCTTTCTTTCTTTCTTTCTTTTTTTTTTTTTTTTTAGTGTCTTGGTTCAACCAACAGTAAATATTATCAAAAGTAAGCAGTTAGTAAATTGGATATTGATTATTTACAAGAAAAATTACCTCTCCTATTTTTTAATTTTTTGTACATAAAGATTTGAGTATTAACTAGATACTTGAGTGATTTATTTACTTTGGTAATAGTCCAGGCAAAAATATTTAAATTATACTCTTGGAAGTAAAAATTATCTAATCATTCACAAGCTGTTATAATAAAACGTTTATCATGAGTCATTAATCCATTAGGACTTATTTTCCGTCCCATCCTTTCACTAGCACCTTGCTTTGAACATGGTCAAGTTTGGCTGTAATTTTCCCTTTTATCATATATCATAGTTACAGGATGGGATGCACCAAAGCTGGATTCCAAAAACCCTGCACTCTGCTTGAACTTGGCACACAGAAACTCAACTAGTGATTCTAGGGCTGAAATTCATCCAGGCTCAAGGCCTGATATCATGCTTGGATCATGGGGTACCAAAAGTTTAGGGTTAGGAGACAGCAGGGAAAAAAAAAAATATCCAGATGCAACATTCTCTCACAGAGGTTTAAAGGAAAAAGGTTTTAAAATCACAGGGTACCATTCTTGTGGCCGTCAGAGCTGTCTCTGCAAATGCTTTTTTCCCACAATCCCGCACCTCTTCCACAACCCAATCTGCAACGCTTCAACCTTCTGCTTTGCCCTGTTCTGGCCCAGTAACCCTGCCTCGACATCCTACTTCACTCCACGCGAAGCCCTTTGAATGTTTCTTGGACATAAATAACACCAACACATGTGGGTATCTTCCTGTTCAACAGCAAACTACATTTACTCAGAAATCACTAATAGTGAAAGAATGTGACATAAATAGGTAACAATATCAAATCTGGCTTCTGGTGACCCAAAAAGGTAGTGGATCTTGCACTAAGAAAGTCAGAGGGAGTTAGCCCCTTTTCTTCTTTCAATTATGAAGTTATTACTGCTCTGTTTGTCTTGCAGGACTATTATAAAACTTAAGGAAGCTAGCATTTAAGAAAATATTCTGTAAACTACAAAGTAGCAAGCTTATTTGCAATCATTGTGATACTCTCTGGTGATACTCCTCAGCTGCAATATTTTGAGCACCATATATGCTGGCACCCGGAAAAGTAATTGATGAGTGGAACATATAGGTCAGATCTAAACTTAGTATATATTATAGTGAAATAAACTTAACTGTATAGTACAGCGGTTTTATAGATGAGGATTCTGAGGCTCAAAGAGATCACCGACTTGACCAAAGCCATGCAGCTACCAGGTTGCAAGGGCTGACATTAAGGCTGTCATCTGCTTTTACAGGAGTCATTCCTTCTTGGGTCTACACCAGTGGGATGCACCATCTCTAAGCTCAAGTTCTCTATTAGGTTAATAGATCAGCCTCCAGGGGATCTGCTAACAGAAAAGAAACCATGTAGAAGGAGTTCCTGCAGAAGCACAGAGGGAAAAGCACAGGGCTTTTTCCTCATGGAGGATGAGCATTTGAGGAAATGTCATATATAATAATTAGAACAAGCTATGATGTGCCACAGATAGCCATTTTTCCTTGATTCTTTTCGATTTCGAAGGCGTACTTTTTTTTTTTTTTTTTTTTTTTTTTTTTTTTTTGCATGTTTGCTGTTTTCCAAAACGGGGACAGAGCTTACACTGACTGCCAAAAGCAACTTGTCATCAACTGGACAGAGAAACAATTGTGAGGTTGTTGTCATTGCTTACTCATCCATGAACATGACTCACACACAGGGTATCTGTAAATCAACAGTCACCTTTGGTTAATAATTTTCATTGGTAACATCACACACAGCTTGAAACTCAGATTTACAACATCAGTAGCTGCTTAAAATGTTTCAAGATTGTCCTCTACAAGCAACACTGACAATGAGTTTTTTATGTAAGCAGATTGCTTGTCATATGCCAGGCAATTCAAATAAAGTCAGTAAAAGTTGAAAATTCCTCAAAATTAACAAAGATTTTCAAGCTCAGAAGGCAGCAGTGATACAGCAGCAATTAGGGCCAAAGCCATGATAACGGAGAGATAAACAAACCGACTATCAATATTGTCCATATCCTCTCAGACTCGAGGTACTGTCTTTCAAGCATTAGAAAATTGTCAAAAGACTCTGGCTTCTCTCAAAAGAAGTTTTGAACTTCCAGTGAGAGGTAATTCAATTAAGGAGGGAAAAAAGGAAACTCTGTGGTCTTCTTTGACAAATCTCAAATTATACTGTCAGTCCTAAGGGCGCTATGTCAAGATAACAAGCCTGAGTGAAGAAAGGTAGAGTGTCACGGTGATGTTCTCTGTAATCCCTAATGGCCAAAATTGATTCAGAAAAAAACCCTACAGACTCTGTATTTGCAGGATTAGCCTTAAATATTGGTCCTGAACCTAAAGCAAAATGTAACATGTACCATATGGATTAATGTATTCTAATGGTTGTCAGTTAAAAATTAATTAAAAGAACACACTTAAGCTATTTCCCCCCAAAATGTTAGCATTAAATCCACTGACCACTTTATCATTGTTGGTATCACAGATTTGGTGACAGGTGATCAGAACCATAAAACCGAGTAATCACTGGGTATTTACCAGGCACTGTATGAAGCTTCTAGCTTTTACTACCTCCTTAAATCTCACATTGGCCCTATATGAGAGATATATTCATTCCATTTTACAGGTAAGAAAGCTGAAATTCAGACAGTGATGAAATCCATTTTCATCATGCAGCTGTGAGGGGATTAAGCCAGATTGTGAGCCCAGGTCCCTCTTAGGTCTGGGTCCATTGTTCAATGACCACATCATAGGAGTTAATGTGTCACGGGAAGAGCACAGTAGTCAGCCACCTAACAGAATTCCAGAGCTAAGACCACACCTGTCCTTCCCGTGGCCACAAATGATTCAGCGGACACTGCAAAGGCTGGGCTTTGGCAAGCTTTTTCATATCTAAATATTTGTTTGCTATCCTATTGATTAAACTGCTCTCTGTAGGCCTCGTGTTAAAAGTACATATAGGGCTTTCCTGTGTATTTTTCCAGATATGCTAGGAGAGATTCTTGCCAAATGCAATGTGATATTCCCAGAGAAGCATCTCAGGCTTTTTGACAGAGGCTTCTTAGGCACATGGGTTATGTCACTTTTGTTATCTATAACTCTTCTCTCCCACGAGTCCTGATAATACAAAGTAGACAATAAAACAATTAAAGTAGAACTATTTTTCAACTACCTCTCATCAGTAACAGATCATTCACTCCTAACCTGGCGAGACGGCAGGATCGCACACTGCAGTATCAGCTTATCTGTAAAGCAGAGAGCGCCACCTCTGATCCCCTCCCTCACTTTAATTCATTGGTCATTTAATGATATCACAACCAGACATGTCCCAATGTCTCCGTTCCCTGACACACTGCAGATGTCCTGCTTCTGGATTCCAAGGAAAGTAGCAATACAAAAATGGAAGGCATGCCCAATTCTTTTCTACTCATGATAAGCTTTCTCTGCCTGTAACACATGTGTTTATTCAGCCATACCAAGTATGCACTCACATAAATAGACACCAAATGCCGTGTGTGTGTGTGTGTGTGTGTGTGTGTGAGAGAGAGAGAGAGAGAGAGAGAGAGAAAGAGAGGGAGAGAGAGAACCCATCCACCTTACCCTTGACTTATGGAGAGATGAAGCTGGTTGCAGTGACAGGCCTCTAACATCATAAAATTAACCTAACATCGTAAAGTTCCCCTGCCTGATTTCTTCATCAAGGAGCTAAGTTTTTAAATAATGAATCATACAAATTCAGCCTAAAATGTCTAGTTTCTGTGTCAGCTAGTGAAAGATCAAACTATGCAGACATTCCTTTCATTCACCAAATACCCTTTGAAGCACTCCTGGTTTCAAGACCCAGTTTAACTATCGCCCCACAAAAAGAAGATGCACACACACACACACAAAAGTCAATATGATGTTTCCATTCAGCATAATAGGAGTCTCCTTAGTCCCCAAAGCTTCAGTTTTTCTGACCCACAGCAGCAAGATAAGGTCAGAGAGAGGGCTGGTACTGCAATTTCTTTTTTTTTTTTTTTTTTAGCCCTATTAGTTTCCTATTAGTCCCATACTTACCTTACCAAGCTTTATTTTTTTTTCCTGTGAATATGAAAAACATTGCTGTTAAATTGCAGTTCCCTGGAAATACTCTAAATATCAAACAACTATGTGGGTTGCTTGTCTTTCTAAAAT
The DNA here is from genome assembly GCF_020171115.1 of Neogale vison. NCBI lineage: Eukaryota > Metazoa > Chordata > Mammalia > Carnivora > Mustelidae > Neogale > Neogale vison. Next base: position 130,442,728 of record NC_058098.1, read on the forward strand.
CGACCACATATTCAGAGAGGTCCAGGGCATATCCTACACATCCAAAGTTTTAAAACCCACTATTTGTATTACACAAGTCGGGTATGCCTAGGCAGGGATGCATTAACATAGTTTCATGAATTTGTTTACTCCCCATTGAAAAAATAACTCAAGTATTGTTATGTGTAAACAAAGTCGATTTGCTCAAAAATTTAAAATCCTATCTGGCTTTAGATCACTGGGAGCAACAGTTAATGAGGAAATATTCCTCATACCTCTATCTTACTAAATTATTTTAAATTATTTTCAGAGGCAATGGGTTTGGTTTGGTGGTTTCAGTGCCGAGGTGAGCCCAGGCTTCCCAGAAGAGGGCACATCTATACGTGTATGGGCCACACAGGAGCAAACAGAAAATGTGTCAGGGGTCTTTGTCTCCTGATCTCCCAGGATAAAAGTCTGGGAGATGACAGCATGTTCTCCCCTCTTCAGGGAGACTTTTAAGGGCACTGAAGGAAATTTCCTTCTGGATCTCCACGTGGGACTTCCCTAGAGACTCTGGAGAGGACCCCCCTTCCTCCCACCCTGTCAGAGTCTATAAACAAGAGAATGGTACATTTCAGCCTATGATCTAATGGAGCAGAATGCAGAATCTATTAACAAAAATGGAACCTACGGCTTTGAGTCATAAGTCAAGGAAAACCTAAGGTCGTGGAAGCAGATACCAATATGCCTCAGCTGATAGTGCTCCAAAAGTCAGAGAAAAATAAATAGCAAATAAATAAAAAAAAAATGAAGAAAAGAAATTTAAAATACATTCTCTCTTTCCCTTTGTTACAAATGGTCATAGCTGTCTTTTCTGTCCCTTATTCACTCCCACCCCCACTCCTCAACCACGAATATACTGAAAGTGCCTTGAAGAGAAGGACCAATTTCCACTGAAACAACTAAGAGTCACTGCTCAACAAATACACATTCAAATAATGTACTCAATAGAAAGGAAAACTTGTTTGAATTGTTTTGGGCAAGAGCACCACCAGCACCTCAGGAACCACAAAATTTTAGTCCCTGTTCTTGGTCCCCTTTGGGAACAGGTGACCTTGAGTTTAGCCTGTCTTTATCATTGATTAGCCAGGAGATTTCGGGTAAGTCATTTTACTGTCCCAAGTTCAGAAAGCTTAATACTGTTTCCAACCTCTCAGCCAGGAGGAGGCAGATCCGATCCATAAAAAAGGTTTCAAGTCAAAAGAGTCAGAGGACTTTCCAGATCTTCTGGATAGAATTCAGATTAAAAGTTAAATTGATGAGATAATACATGTTTGAAAAAAAAAAAAAAAAAAGATATTCAGTAAGTTAACATATATTCCGGGGGAATTGTTAGAAATAAGAATCATCATTCACTGGCATTCATTAGGTACCAGACACTCCTTTAAGCACTTTACATATTACAACCAGTAACCCTGCCTCGACATCCTACTTCATTCCACGTGAAGCCCTTTGAATGCTTCTTGGACATAAATAACACCAATACATGTGGGTATCTTCCTGTTCAACAGCAAACTATATTTACTGTACATTTGTGGCTCATTACATCCCCTCCTGCTTTGCTCAGGCTGCTCTCTCTGTCTAAATGTCCTTATCCTTCTGCCCACCTGAAGAATACTCAACTTCAAGACTTAGCACAAATTTCACCTCTAAACGTCTCCTCCCCTCCGTTGTAGCTTCATTCTTTCAAATACAGACTTCTAAGAAGCAATAACAAAAACTGAGGTTCATTTATTTGTGTATACATTTGACTACGAGCTCCTGGAGGGCAAGATATACATCCATTTACTTCTATATACTCAGAGCTAAGCCTAATAAATTGTTTGCTAAATAATAAACAGATGCTGCTACATAAATTAATGATTGAGAGCATTTCTGTTTTTATTGCAGATTTACCATATTTCAGATGGCTAAGCCTAACATAGCAATCTCTTGCTAGCTGCAAAAAACAACAAAAAAATTACATAAAACATCAGCCTGTGGAAACTCAAATGCACTAAGCCAAAATATTAGATCTCTGTATGACATCCCAGAGAATACTTAAGGCAGCAATCCAGAAGGAAACTCAAAAATCAACAATCCCCTCTGAGTTTGGGAGAAGAGAACAAGCCTCAGCTCTATCACCTTCCCAGGCTAACAACGATTTCTAAATCAGCAAGTTTAAAAGGCAAAGGAAGAGAGACGAAGAGTGATAATTGGCAACGTGGTCCACAGAGATGTCTTGGTAGCGGGGAGGGTGGGTAATGCTGGTAGTGATGAGGGCTGAGCCTCACTCTCTAACCATGACACACTCAGAAGATTCGGAGAGTTTCATATTTTGTTTATCACCACTCCTGGACTTCATTTTCCTTTAAGAACTAACACAATGTAGAAGTGTTTATATCATTCTCTTTCTTCTCATTAAAAATTAAAAATCAGCATATATTTGAATCTCTATAAATAGAGAAAAAAATACATAGCTCTTTCTTGGGGTTGAGTTCATTGGGCCCCCCGGGTAAGATGTTAAAGGAAAGGCGATAATAGCCTGCACTGATGACTTTGTTTATAACTGTTCTGTCCCTAGAAAAAGACCACCTGCATTCTTCTTGTATCAACACCCAGAGCCAGCCTAGTGCGGGGAGGCTCCTGACCCGGAGCTGCAAATCTGTATCCGGTTACCAGCATTTTTTTCAGGCTAGGCCATGTTCTGAAGCCTTTATTTGGCTTGTTCCAAAAACCCAAAAATAAAAGCTATGATGAAATCCTTCCAAAGACACATTTTTGCATAGCATATAAAGCCTTTAATAATCCTTTCTTCCCTCCAAGATTAGAAGTATGTGAATCCCTGAGCGCGGCAGGAGACCCGTCCAGGAAGTGGAAGGCGTCCTCCACGCCGCTACAGAGGTCCTCGGCTGAGAGGCCGAAGCTGCTAGATTGTTTGACATGAGGGTTACTTTTCAGATAGTGAAATTTTAGTTGCCAGGTGCCAGAGGTAATTTATCAGACGCTCATAAAATAAAGATCAGAAAGCCCATCCGTCTCCCGGTGCATCTGGGATCTAGGAAGGAACACTCAAGGCCCTGGATCCTTTAAACAGCTCTCACTTAAAGAGCTTGATGTTTATAATAACAAAAAAAGGAGAAAGGGGTCAGGTCAAATTCTGCTGAATAGCAGGTGTTGTTGTAAGTGTTTTGTTCTTTCTCTCTCTCTCTCTTTTTTTTTTTTTTTTCTGAAAAAGTAATCTGAAAGAATATTGAACTGTTACAGTAGATGCCCTCCACAGACATTTATTTATTTACTTATTTATTTATTTATGTTTCAACAGAAAAATGTGACCTGAAAACTAGAAAATAAAAGACTGACCAAAAAAAAAAAAAAAAAAAAAAAAGTTTCGGAAGTTTTTTCATGAAAACCCCAATTACTAAATGAATTAAATAGAATCCAAATACAATGGTGTCATGTGAGGCTTACAATGCACATGTAACATAATAATTTTGAGTCACACTAATTAAAAACAACTAGTAATAATGCTTGCACATATAGACGAACTTTTTCCTTCATTATCCCCTTGAAGAGCAAAGAGAGGAGGAAACTTGTCTGCAGTCACATGAGGTGTAAGTGAGAGAAACACTTGGACCCTGGTCTTGCGATCCCAGACCTTGGCTGTCACCACGGGGCCTCCCTGACGCAGAGCTCTGGGTGCAGCTTTACACTGAGTGCCCAACCAGCGTTGTTATTTCTCACTGAATTGAAATTAATAGACCTAAATTTTTGCCCTATTTAAGATGTCTTTACCTTACCTTAATTTTGAACCTTTGTTATTTTCTTATTTTGTTAAGCAAATGGTATGATATTATGTTAGGGATAATATACATTTTGCAAGTAGTCCTACTTCCTTCTGGTGTTCACTAGACCAAAATTCAAAGCTGAAAATAGTTCCCACTAATATTATAGTTTGCATTCCTTGGTAATGTCTTCTTTCCTGTTCCTTTCTTCCCATCTTCCCACTTTGTGCTTCTTCTTCCTTCCCCTTATATCTCTGTCTTTTTGTTTCCTTACTTCTCCTCCTCCCCCTTTTCTTTCCTCCTCCTCCTCCTCCTTTTATTTCTTATTCTCTTTGCCTTCTTTAAATCTTGTGACGCACCTTTAATTTTTCTTCATTGTGGAAGAGATGGGAAAGGAAGAAAGAAAGACAGACAGACAGAAGTGAGAGAGACAGGAGGGAAGGGGGAGGAGAGAACACAGGGATAAAAAAAAAAAGAAAGATATGATAATGGGAAAAATAAATAAAACACCAAGAAAATGAAAATCTAGCAGGGTATACAAGTGTTAATCACAAGTAAAAGTTTAATAATAATGAGAATAAAGGGGGGAAATGGGGAAAATGAAGCTCATGGAAAAACTGTTTATTATTTCTGGAAAAGAATCTACTATTATTCTTATTTTAGTTCTAATTTTGTTCATTAAATATTTTAGTTCATTAATTTTTTTTTAGCCAAAGAACTAACATATTATTGCAGACCGATATAAATATAGATTTTAGAGCCTAGAAAGGGCTTTACTATAATCATAAGATTGCAGAAATGAGCAGAGGGAAACAACGAAAGTTACAGGAATCCTCAATGGAAAGAAGGCAGCTTTATGTTATGCCTTGACAAAGTGTTGACCTGGAAGTTAGATCTCTAGATGAAATTTCAGATATGTATATGAGAGAAGAAAACAGTAGGTATTTGGCAATCTTAGACATTCATTGGTAGGTCTAAATTACAAATTAGCCAACAACAAAATATTATTTTCCAAGCATATTGGACACAAGAGAAAATAAATCGAAGATGGCTTGTCAGAATCATCATAGCCTGGCTCTGAAAATCACACAGGGGATCAGTAATTCATGTGTTTGGGGAGAGAGAAAACTTAGAGGTTCTTAGGAAAGATGTTTTTCTTAGCCCAAAGCCCTTACTAAATTGTCACAGTTCTTTGGCATCCTTGTGGAGGTTGTATATCTTGGGGGCTTTGGAAACTACTTCCCAAAATTCACACTTGCAAGGGAAATGGCAATTTAACCCCCAGTTTAAGGCATGAGGATGATGGGTTTAAGATCAAAGAATTTCCTCTCAGTAGTTCAGAAAGGAAATACTTCTTGGTGCAGAGATGTGTTGTGCAGCCTTAGGGCCTGGCTCTTGCTGGTAGGGCCAAATTGCAGGTGAAGCAGATCTGAGCTTTCCGAAGGACAAACACAGCTAGGTCACAGGAATAATAAATAAATCACTCCTAGCTGATTATCTGCTCCATGACCTGATGGACACAAGATGAGTAGCCATGCTAAAAATGGGCCATTTTCAAGTTCCCTGGAACTCTAAGATTCTTTAACTTCCCTGGGCAACCATCATTCCCAAAGACAGATGAATGCAGGGATGCCTGGGTGGCTCAGTTGGTTAAGCAGCTGCCTTTGGTCAGGTCATGATCCCAGTGTCCTGGGATCGAGTCCCACATTGGGCTCCTAGCTTGGCAGGAAGCCTGCTTCTCCCTCTGCCTCTGCCTGCTGCTCTGTCTGCCTGTGCTCGCTCGTGCTGTCTCTCTCTCTCTCTCTCTGACAAGTAAATAAATAAGATCCTAAAAAAAAAAAAAAAAAAAAAAAAATTAAAAAAAAGACAGATGAATGCAAATTTTTTTCTGTGGCAATTCAACACTCATTTAGGAATGCCACCCATCTCCAAAAGTTGGAAAACTCAGATTACTTTGGCAATCTATGACTCTGAGAGTATCTAAAATACTGTTTTTTTTTAAAAAAGATTATTTATTTATTCTTTTGGCAGAGAGAGAGAGAGCACAAGCGGAGGAGTGACAGGCAGAGGGAGAGGGAGAAGGAGGATCCCTGCTGAGCAGGGAGCCTGATGAAGGCCTAGATTCCAGGACCGCGGAGATCAGGACCTGAGCCGAAGGCCGATGCTTAACCCATTTATAGCAACCCAAGTGCCCAGTACTCTCTGACTATTGATTTCTAGAAGCAATTGGCATATTGAGAAATCAGGATGAACTTGAACAAATCAGTCACTCACAGTCTGACTTCTCATAATCCTGCTCATCATTATCAGTAACATTAACTTCACTACTTTATATTCATACCACTCCCCATAGACTATTGTGGTGCAACGGTGTTTCCCCAAAATATTTGTTGAAATATTAATGCCCAGGACCCTTGATTACATTGAAGATGCAATCAAGTTAAGATGGGGTCACACTTTAATATGGTAGATCCTAAATCCAATTAACAGCTGTCCTTTTAAGATCATCTGGAGACATGGGAACTTTGATACACATGAAAGGATGATGACCATGTCACCACAGAAGCAGAATTTGAGTAATATAGCTATAAGCCAAGATAGGTCAAAGATTGCCAGCAACCATCAGAAGCGAGGAGTTAGGTGTGCAACAGATTCTACCTCAGAGTCTTCAGAAGAGACCAACTCTGCCAATACATTGATTTCAGACTTTTAACCTCTAGAATTATGAGAATAAATTTGTGTTGCTTTAAGCGACCCAATTTGTTGCATTATGTTAAATAGCATCTCAAGGATACTAACATGCTGTACAGACCAAGGAACATACTGCATGTGAACATCTGATGTGATGTTTTATTACAGAGAAGTCTTGGAATAAGTAGAGTCACGGATATCACCATTGTCATTACCCTGCACTCAATAACTATAGAATGACTGTGTGCTAGGTACTCAGCACCTCATATTTCTAAACGAATTCTTACTACAACCAAATAAGAAAGGTATTATCAGTCCCATTTTATATAAATTGGAATGGTTCAGTAATGTAGCTAAGACCATAGACCTAATATGTTGTGGAGCCAGAATGTGAGTACACTTTCTAAGTCAGAACCATCAGTTCTTAAACATTATAGAATACTCCTTTATACTAACTCCCAAGTGAAAAGGAAATTTAGCAGATTATTTTATTTAAGCCTCCTTAAATAAAATATCTATTAATCTACTTAACAGATGAAGAAACAAATTTTATCCACAAGATGAATTTTACTTAGGGACACACAAGATGCTCCATGATGTTAACACGGGTCTTTGGTCCCTCCTCCCAGTATACCATGTCAAGTACATGCATTCCTGCAGCATTAATGCCCCTCAGTGAACCCTTTCTACTGTTTTATGCATGCTATATTTATTGGGAGGTTAGGGCAAATGTAAAGAAACACCAAACAGGAAAATCCTTGGGCTATGCTTCCCAGACAGAACCAGACATAGGGCATATGGTGATTAAATCTGGAAAGTTTACACTGGTAAACTAGCTTCGCTGGGCTAATAGCTCCTTCCTCACTTTCTGACTCACTGTCTGTGCTCCAGAGTTATGCCCATGCCTGGCTTAAAACAGCAGCCACCACTGCTTTTTAGAGGAGTCACAAACAGATGAAGGGCATGTAGGGATCAAAACGGTATCATGGTTCTATGCCACGAGAGTGAGGTATTCCTGGCCCATCGGGTGTTCTTGGTGTGACCTAACAGGATTGGACACCTTCTTCTCTGAGGTATTCCTATCAAGGAGATGTGTTAGAACAACTTGAAGGCCAAGACGGTCTACGCTGCTGAGCTGCCCTAGTGTTCTTCCTACACAGCACATACACAGAACTCTCCTTGGGAAGAACAGTAAGGCACACAGGCCAACTAGTGTTGCAAATTTGTGAAACTAGTGATGCAAAGCTTTGACCACTATAGCAAGATATTTTGTTTACCTACCTGTAGCACATTCAGTATTTTTTAAGAACCTTAAAAAAATTTTTTGTAGGTTCTGAATTTAAACCATTATTAATCCCACTCTGGAAAATAAGTAAAAATATAGCATAATGGATAAGGACACAGGATTTAGTCTCAGATAGTGTTTGGATTCGCTTACTGGCTGTGCAAGTCCTGGACAGGCTGCTTAGTCTCTCAGAATATCCATTTCTTCATTTGTGAAATGGGGCTAGTAATCTGTTCAGAGGGATATTATGAGAGTTTATTACAATAACCCACGTAAGGTACTTACTGATGTAATTAAAACAACAAATATAAATGGGTTATTATTATGATTATTATTATCACTATTACTAAGGAAATTCAATAAAGCAAGCAAAGCTTTGTATGAAAAGATATTCATTGCAGTGTTACATATAGCAAAGTGGGAAAAAAGGGAAACAATCTAATGACTCAAGGTAGGGGTTCAAAGCTTTTGTACCAGGACCCTTTTTTGCTTGTGACATGGGATTATAAGAAGCATTGCTCTTGCACTTAAAAATCTCAGAGTCCGGGACACCTAGTGAGTTAGTTAACCGTCTAACTCTTGGTTTCAGCTCCGGTCATGATCTCAGGGTCCTGAGATCGAGCCCTGTCTTGGGTTCCACACTCAGTCCAAAGTCTGCTTGAGATTCTATCTCCCTCTCCCTGCTCTTCCTGCTGCTTGCTCTCCCCACCCTCTCTCTTTCTACTTCTCTCCCTAAAAATAAATAAATAAATATTTTTTTTAAAAAAGGAAGACAATCTCAGTCTGGTTGAGAAGATAAAAATATTATATATATATATATATATATATATATATATATATATATATGGCCAAATTCAATACAGTGGAATTATTCCAGGGAGGGAGGTATAAACAGCGAGCTATGGGAGTCCAGCTGGTTGGATATTAGCCCAAGGATGAAGAGTAGGAATAGACTGTAGGGTCAGTATCTCAGAGCATAGTCCATGCTTAGTCAGTACCTAACTGCTGAATGAAATTTTAAAAAAATGTATTGAGTGACTCAGAATTGCTTCATTTTGTTGTTTTGTTTTGAATCAGAGACATTTCCAATTATAAGCTCTGCAGAGCAGCTTTATCCATATTTAAATAATTTTAAATTTTTCCTGACTGATTTTACAAGCAGATACTTAATATGATGTCTTTCCGTGCAATCTCTAAAAGGAAACATATTTGCATTGCACCTAAAGAATATCAGTTAGAGAAATTTCCTTAGCTGTAATCTCTAGCATAGCTAAGAGGAGAAAAAAAAAAATAACACACTTAAATGAATGAATCTCATTTTTCATCCAATTTTATGTCACATTCAATGCTTGTGGTATCAAAATACAAAAGGGACACCACATTAGTAGCAATTTGTAGAATCAAGACCATTTACATAATGCAATAATCAAGTAGATTTATTATAAATTTTACTAAGTTTCTGTTTGGGTTTGATGCCAGGGAAGTTCCCCTCTCTTACTGTAGACAGTTTAACTTCAGTGAATGTACTAAAACTGATAGTATCCACTCTTAAGATATAAGCTAGCACTATGTCTGCAGAATTGATAAGGAAATTATTTTCTCCAAAACAAAGCAAGGGAAAAAGATAAAAAAGGAAATGGCACACTTTATTCTTCATGTTTTTAGATGACAATTAAAGTACTTGGGATTAATTGTCTACCATTTGAGTGACCTCATTTTTTACAAAACAAAGTTATCTTAGGAATTCCCCATTCTAAAACTGAGATTATGGCCTCAATTTAAAGTGTAAAATCTGTGTTTAAACCACACACGCTTTTTCAAGGCAGTAGTTATAAACCAGCAGCATGCTTAAAAGCAGAGATAGAAAATTAATTGCTAAATATTTTACCAGTCTCTGGGGCTTTGCTTTGATGTTGCAAACCAGTATCAGGAAAAGGAGAATAAACACCTTTTTCTGCTTTTTTTTTTTTTCACTTTGAGTATTTAGGGGTTTAGAAAGTCAAATAGGCAAGGACACACACACACACACACACACACACACACAAATATATAATCTGATCTATGAATCCACACACCACTCCAGAATGCCAAACGTAATGCTTTCCAGAGCTCTAGGAGTCTCTCCCTATACCGCATCAAAATGTTTGTCCCCAAAATGGATGACCAGGAAGCCAGTATGAAAATTCTAACTTCATAGCAGTAAGGAAAAGGGTAGTAGAAAGTTGTGTTTGTGTCATGAGCCAAGTTCCAGCATCTGATACCAGGAGACGATACCATCTACTACACAGTTCCTCAAAGAAAAACCTTTGTGAAATATATATTTAATTTCCAAGATTTACTCCTATTTTTATTGAAATGCAAAGACTCCAATTTCACAAAAATCACCCTGAAACAGAAACAAGGGCTTAGTGAGCTGGATGTGTTTTTAAAAGAACATTATGAAAGCTAACACTTAAGAATCCTAACTCCACAAAACTAAAACTTCCTATTATTTAATCTTGAACATTTTTGTTTATTTTTCTTCTCATTTATTTACTAGTGATAGTATTTTTCTATACTCTAAAGAGATGGGTTTTGTTTTTTTGTTTTGTTTTGTTTATTTCTGTTCAACTCTATAAATAAGTACTAGTGGCCCGCTATGTCCCAAACATGCCCTGGTCACTACAGACAGAAATGCACGTAAGACAATGTACCTTCTTCAAGGAACTCAGCTTAGTCAAAAAGACAGACAAGCCAACAGGCATATATAACTCATGTTTTATGCATTTGCCTCCAATATCATCACCCAAAACAAAAGCCCAGAGAGGGAATTAGAACTTCTCCTTCTCTTGGCTTCTGCCTTATTGATTCAATTAGCTTAAAAATTTGCTGAAACACTTAGTTCCTTTTCCATATTTTCCTAAGCATAATGGAATAATCTAGGCCTCACTCTATAAAAGGTTGTACAAGATTTGGTTTACTCCCGAGGAAAGTAAGGCCCAGCCACCCAGCAGGAATGCTTTCAGGATTGGATCATGTTTTTATTCTTGCAATGCACCATTTAAGAGCTACTGTGGTTTTTCTGAAGTTTCATTTGTGGGGCATTAAACATGTAGGCATTCCTTTGTATATTACATTACACTACATAATACTACTAGATTCCAAAGTTTTTACCTTTTCCTCTCTAAAATAAAAAGCATCTAGGCTTTGGGGTAAAATGTTCATGGCACTCTTTTTTAATGCCCTACTCTTCTCAAGATGAAGCAAAATAATCTCACAACCATACAGAAACTAGCCAACATTCCACCACAAAATTTACTGTAAATACCCGATTTGGGTAAAGAATTCCTAATATCACTGTTTGATTTAATAACTACAGGATACTACTTCCTCTGCACAGATTTCCAAAACTTAAATAAACCTAGCATTCCTATCAACTGTTTACAAAAATATTTGACATTTTTTTTCTCCTTGGTAGACTTAAAGACTTTAGAATTGCACTTGCAGGGAAGGAATGGTTTGATATGTCTGACATTTCATATCAAATTCAAATGATATCAATTGAACGCACACTTCATTGGAAAGTTAAGAAGAAATGCAAAGTTTCACCCATTTTCATATTCTTAATGTTTTGAAAACTATAACCAAAATATTTCTGTAGAACAACAATAAAAATGAGAGCTAGAAGAAAACGTGGCAATCAAGAAGAACTAGATCACTTTCCAAATGCTTAAACTAGAGTTCAAGCAGGTTAAGTAATGGGTCCAAGCTAGATCTTACTTGAGCCAGGACAGAAGTCCAGGACAATGAGTCTAAGTCCAATCATACTAATGGGTACTCGAGCACAATGACCAATTTACAGTTATAACACAGTATCCTTCCAGGCTTCCTCTGCAGCTAGTCAGCAGAACACACAGTCAGGGTTTCCATCTACAACTTTCCCTCAGCACCTCTCAGAATCATGTACAATCAATCCCTAATGCCCATGATTTCTTTTTCTGTTGTACAAAGGAGGCATTAAGTCCAGAAACAAAATGAGAACTCTCTGGAGGATATAGGAAGGGAGAGGACTAGCTTAGCCCAAGGATGGATGTTCTGGAACAGGATGGAAGAAAAGCCAGGCACCCTCTCTAGCCTGACATGTTGCTTGACACCTTCACCAGTAGAGAATCTTTCTTTTGGACTAGAGGTCTCTTCAGTTTTCCTAATCTACTCTGGTTTAAAATAACCTTAAGCCAAAATGCACCATGGAATGACAGCTTGAAGAGATGGAACAGAATAGGAGGTAGTGTTTATGTACATAAAGCAGTGTTGATGTACATCAGGTTTTATTTTATATATGGCATATTCTAAATTGGCACTAGAGTAAACCTGGCTTTCTAAAAACAAGCACTTTTTTTGAAGATTTTATTCATCTTCAAATTATTTTATTTATCTGAGAGAGAGAGAGCACAGAGGGACAGGGTTAGGGTCAAGCAGACTCCCAGTTAATTATTGAGCAGGACTCGACCCAGGACTCCAAGATCATGACTTGATGGAAGGCAGACACATCCAACTGAGCCACCCGCGTGCCTCAGAACAAACATTCTTGTAATCATGATCCAGCCTTCCCATGCCACACTCCCCACCAAGCATCCTTCATTACAGCTCCTCCAACTGCTCCTCATTCTGCAGACAGAGTCTATATAGTCCTATCTCCACACTTCTCTTCATGCCATGTTTTTCTAGAATGACTGACTATCCCTTGTCCACATTCATTCACCAAAATTCACGCTTGCAACAAAATCCTTCTTTCCCCCCCATATCTCTCTTCTTCCATGTGTCTTTCCCAATCTCTAAATCTAACCCAATCTCTAGGTTTTGTTCCTATAGAATTTTTCTTTGTGCCTCCATACTGCATTTAATGTTGCTTTTTGTTGGTCTGGTTTGGGTGGTGGTAACAATTTTCGCAGGAGAATCTCCCAACTAGACCATTCAGGGCTGAATTTGATACATCTTTCTAACTTGTCCTTAGCTAGCACAGTGGTTGGCACATGCGGCACACTCAAAACACACTCACTGAGTTTAACCTAGTTAATGTATACACTAGAATTGCAGAAGACTTAGTATGATTAATTGCTGATGTAAATCCTAGTACTTCTGGTGCAGCAGCAATTCCACTTGCTCCTCCTCCTCTTCCCCTTCTCCTCTTTGAATCCTATTGTTGTTGTTGCCATTAGTATTCATATCATTATTATCTTGATCAAGAACTCAGAAATATATATTGCCTGTAAGACTTGTCAACATATATGGACACACTTGGCTGCTGTATGAAGTCTATAGGTCTTGGCTCCATTTGGTACAGCACAAGATAGCATCTCCTCTCTTAAATCAACCAAGAGTCTGAGCAGCAGAGAAAGCCTCTGGTCATGCTTCTTTTTGCCATGGCATATATAAATTATCCCTGACCATTAAGGCATAAAATAAAGTAACCTTAAAAAATGCAGGAAGCTATAAATTACCCTGAAAATGTTTTAATCTCTCACTATCAGCTCTTCTTTGGATCGCAATCAAAGTGTATCCCATTTAAAGAAGCCCTTATGGGTTTCTTCTCCAGCAGAACGCTTTGCTTCAAATTAATGTCTGGGATGGAGGAAAAGCCATTTATGTTTTGTTATAACGTCTCAAAAGGATATATTTTGTATTTTCAGTTAAAGCCCCCTGAATTCATGTTCTGTTTCCAAATAAAAGAAGTTTGAGAAACAATGGGCATTTCACATACCAAATTTTTATCACAAAATATTACTATGTAAAATTGTCCAAACCAACCCTGCTAAAACAGCTGTTTGAACATCTGGATGACTCCCTTACAAAAAAACTCTCTCCCTATGAGTGCCCCTCACCCCCACCCGCCCACAAGAGGCATCTCCTACACCAAGGTCTTTGTGACAAGTGATGACAGTAAGCACTCCAGTTTTCCAAGTCAACATCACTAGGCTCCTCATCACTGCAATGAACAAAAGGTTGCTTCAGTAGAATCCTGTTGAGAAAATGCTGTTTGTAAGAATAAAATTTATTTGTCCACAAAGTAAACAAATTATTCAGAAAAAATTGATAACTTACAAAGTTAACTCTGTAATATATCTATATGTATATGTCTATTTATAGACACTTATATATATTTATCTATACATTTTGCATAGATCCACTTCCCAACATCCAGACTATCTGTCAGCAGTCTCTTAATTCCTTGCAACCTATATGTGAACTCCACCATAGAATGAATGATCACATTTATATTTGGGTTCATAAACTGTTCATAAAATATTTTTAGTACCTTATAAAGTACTTGGCTTATGTTATTATAAAAGGGAGAAATGTGTAAGCTATACATCTTACTAAAATTCAGGTTTCAAAATATTGCAAATACACATATTTCCTCAAAGTCATCAGAAGTGGGCCTGGAGCATTCTGAAGAGAGCACAAAAGAGATTCTGGGTCTACTTAGGTCTGTATCCCCAGTGCTTAGTCCAGTACTCAGCACACAGTTGGTATTTAATAAATATCTATAAGCTAAATAAACAAAGTAAAAATTAAATCTTATAGGAGGCTGTAAGTTATGATGGGAAGAGCAAAATTTGAGTCCTAACTTCAATGTCTCCTGGATGCAAAATTTGAGGTCACTATTGATGTCTCTCAGACCCCAAGCTTCTGCCAAAACACAAACAGTAATCTTCAAGGTGTGGTTGTGAGAATCAAATGAGAACACATGTGAAAGTCTTCTTATAACAATAATACTACCATCTATTCAGTGCCAGCTATGTGCAAAGCAATTTCTATGATCTAACTTCTAATTCCCATAACAATTTTTCAGCAGGTACTAGTATCTCTGAATTTCAGAAAAAAATTATATACCCAAGTTCCCTACTTCTGTTGGTTTCAATTTTCTAATTTAACAGGTGGGAGGGGCTCCTCCCCTGACTACATTGTAGCCACTCAGTCACAGGCAAGCACCTGGACAGAAAATAGGTAAGCCAGGTTTTGAAGTCAGATCAAAATGTGTGTGAAAGTGCTCTGCAAACATATGAAAGTATACACAGTGGAAGATACTAGTATTATTATTTTTTTAAAGATTTCATTTATTTATTTGACAGAGAGATCACAAGTAAGCAGAGAGAGGAGGAAGCAGGCTCCCTGCCAAGCAGAGATCCTGATGCAGGACTCGATCCCAGGACCCTGAGATCATGACCTGAGCTGAAGGCAGAGGCTTAACCCACTGAGCCACCCAGGCGCCCAGAAGATACTATTATTAACATAATTTTATATCTTGTTCAGAGGAATTAGAATAGTCATTGCACACATTTCCTGAACCTGGAAGCCTTGTGTGATTTTCAGGTTTCAGTTACAGCACGTTACAAAGCATGGCAGGACAATAAAGTGGTGGTAAGAAGCCCAAATAATATGAAATCACTCTCTTCTACAGTCCTGGGAATAAAGGAGAAAAGGAAACTCAAGAACTTGAAGATTGTGCCAGAAATTCCATTTTGGAAGGAGGATGCTGTCTTCAAAGCAGCTAGTGCCTCCCACTTCTCTGTGTTTTGATATACAGCCCGTCACCAGCTTTGGTGAAACTATTTCTCATCCTCTACAAAAACCTAAGGATCACATCCCAACTACTTCTGGGGAAATGCCACATCTCCTACGGCAAGTGAGAAAAGAACATTTCAATTTTATGGCAGCATGAGCAAAAATGTCATCTAAAGGAGCCTGGAGGAAAAAGAGAAGTAAAATATTATAAATGAACATTCCTTCTTCCTCAGTGGAGGGAAGAAGGAAAGAATTTAAGGCCAGATAAGGAACCCAAGCCAGAGATACTATAGCATTTTACAGCCTGAGGTCACCAGAAGGGGGACAGGAGGAGGCCAGGATAGAGGAGTAGAGCAAGTGCTAGGCCAAGAAATGTAGGGGAAATGTGTAGAGTTAGTCCTTGGAGGCTGCCGGGTGAGAACAGGGAAAGAGAAATGGGGAGGCAGCCAGTGAAGGTGTTTGGGGCTGCTTGAGAATATCAAATTTCTTTCTGAGAATAATGGGTCAACAGGCAGAGTGACAGATTCTAAATCAAGAATAAACTAAAAACACTAGGATAGCCCGAGGGAGATTGCTACCAAGAGTCTTCCCTCTCTAGGCAAGATGGGTTAGTTATGTCAGATTGCTCCATCCCTGGAATGAAATACATGTGCAAACTCAGCAAATATAAAACAAAGAA